>NW_017306529.1:1361802-1381062 GCF_000935625.1 Nanorana parkeri
ACATTACTATTGGCTATTTCAATTTGCGATAGCCAATAGTAAACTAGCATTGTACCCGCCCTCTGCTGCAGTTCCCCACCAGGTCCATCAGCAGAGGGCAGGAACAATGCTAGTTTACTATTGGCTATTGCAAATTGAAATAGCCAATAGTAATGTCCCAATGCTTTTCAATGGGAAAAGTCTCTCTTTTTTTCTCTATTCTGAGATCACTCGTGTCAGAATAAAGAAAAAAAGACACAGCACTGTTTCTCTCCTGGGCGGCCGGGAGCGGGAGGCTCCCAGAGTGCCCGGGAGAGGTTTTTTTCTGTTTTTTTTACAGCAGGAGAGCCGCCGGACAATAGAAAACTATTGGGCGGAGCTAGCTGTCACTGCTAGCGCCGCACAATCGTTTTCTATTTCCTTTTTTTTACTTTATTCACTCTTTTTCTGTTCTGCTCGGTCCCTCTGAGGGACCGAGCAGAACAGCCGAGCCAAATGCCGCTCAGCGGCATTCGGCTATTCACTCACTTCTGTTCGGCATCTTTAAGAATAGCCCGAACAGCAGTGAGAAGCCTGCCGGAGGTTCGGCTCAGCCGATCCAGATGTTTGATCGGCTGAGTCAAACTCCTTCTGCACTTCGGGTCGGCCGAACATGCTGAGCATGCTGAGCATGTTCGGCCGACCCGAAGACACTCGAAGCAAGCCGATGTACGGCTGATTTCAGCCGATGTACCGCTGATATCTACATTCTATCCCCAACATTCTAAAGGGAACTTCATCTCCACATTCTACCAATTAGTACATACAGATATGAGGAAGCTGTGCTCCAAAAGAAATGTTGGGCTCTCTAATCTAACGACTAAAGAAAAGGCAGCAGTGAAATCCCTCAAAGCAAATTCTCATATCATCATTAAACAGGCAGACAAGGGGGGAGGTCTAGTAATCCAAGATAGAACGGACTATATATCTGTATCCATCAGTCTACTGTCGGATTCCTCTACTTATAAAAGGCTTAAGGAAGATCCCACCCGAGAATATCAAAAACTACTTGACAATATCCTCAAACAAGCCTACCTAACAGGGATTCTTATGAAGTCAGAGTACAAATACCTCTTAGTGGTCCATCCCTGCACTCCGCATTTTTATCACATTCCGAAAATCCATAAAGACCCAATTAGACCACCGGGGAGACCGATTATCGCCGGGATAGATAGCCTGACTTACAATCTAGCCAATTACATTGACATGTTCTTACAGCCACTGGTGCTAGAACTCCCTTCCTTTGTGAGAGACTCAGGGCATATCCTTGAAATTCTAAAAAGCTACACTTGGAACAAGGTATATCTGTGGGCCTCTTTAGATGTGGCCTCACTGTATACATCCATTGAACACCAATTTGGACTGAGAGCGGTTCAGCACTTAATGTTAAAGTCAGGCAACTTTAACTCTAAACAGGCTAATTTCCTCCTAGAGGCGATCGAATTTGTTCTTACCCACAATTATTTCTAATTTTTAGATAAATTCTATATCCAACTGAGAGGCACTGCTATGGGGGCTATGTTTGCCCCCATGGGTTTGTGGGAGGAACAATTCATCTGGTCAAATAACCCATTTGGGGCGAATTTGATACTCTTTGCGAGATATATAGATGATATCATCATCATCTGGGATGGAACCACTGAAGACTTTTCTGGGTTTCTCGAATATTGTAAAAACAACCCGTTTAAACTTGACTTCACTCATGTAGTAGACGAAAAAGGGCTTGTATTCTTGGATCGAATTAGGTACGGACCAAACAGGTGCCATTATATCCAAAACTCATTTTAAACCAACAGCAGGGAACTCCTATTTACATGCCAAAAGTAACCACCATCCCAGATGGATTAATAATGTACCGGAAGGTCAATTCGGAACACTTAAAAGAACATGCACATTACAGACCGACTATGAAGCACAGGAGAGGACTTGACCAAGAAATTCCTGGATAAGGGATATGACGCTAAAATGATAGAAAAAAGCTTTTAAAAAGCATCTAGCACCAAATCCAAAGAAGACGAATAGCAACAAAAACAAAAAGATGGAGATACCTATAAGATCAGCTTTTGTACACAATTTAATGACGGGGCCTTCCACATTTCCAAAATTTTGAAACGTCACTGGAGAATCTTGGGAGAAGACACCATCCTTAAGAGTTCCCTTCCAAAATACCCTAATATAATATACAAAAAACCCAAAGATCTTAGGGGCAGCATAGCACCCAGCAGGGTGAAGCCCACAAAAATGGCCAATGTAGGCAAGGGGTTATTCGGCCAAGTAGGATGCTATAGATGTAGTGTTGCCAATTGTGGAGCGTGCCCATTTCTTTGGCACCGCAAAAAAGAAGTGTCAAATCCAAATGGGAGAAGTTTTCCAATCAAAAACTTCATCAATTGCGCATCACAATATGTGATTTATGGTATGCTATGTCCATGTGGGAAATTGTACATCGGGCGCACCATTAGAACACTCAGGGTTAGATTCGGAGAACATAAGAGGAACATCCTCAAAAAGGTAAAAGATCACTCCGTACCCAGGCATTTCTTGGAAGCGCACAAGTCCAACCCCGCCGGTCTGAAAGTGTTTGGGATTGAAACACAGGTTCAAGAGACTATGTCATAGAGAATCCTTTTGGATCTATTCATTGAATAGTCTACATCCCAATGGTTTAAATGAAGGCCTGGAACTAGCCACATCACTTTGATTGACTGGGCTTGCTTCCATGCCCTCTACTACTATATATAACCTGCCATCTGCCTAATAGCACCGCTAGGTCAAACCTTTCCCACACAATAAGTATGTAATAGAATTCAAACTTTGGGGTGAATTTTTGTGCATGTTACGTGCACAATCATTTCACATCAATAGCATACAGGTGCTACACCAATTCCTTGTCTTCTGCATAGTCCAGATCCCCATAATCACAATTGGTAACCTACCAAAAATCAGGTGTTCTCCGTTCTATCATGCCAGACTATATTCTTCCATCACTTAGAGATGTCCTCTTCTATAGCATATGTACATTGAGATGATTTTTGTATGGTTCATACATGTGCATGATATCTAATATGTGTGTATATACTTCTCTCTCATATATCTATATTTTTGATGTATACTATGTATATGTTTCATGTTCATGGTATATACGAACATCAATAATTATACATCTTGTGTATGATCCACTATGCAATAAGAATCATATGTTGTCATACATTATAAACCTATTGTGACATGGTCCATGAGTGGACTTGCTTATGGTGTACACGTATATGTACATATATATGTGTATACAAAATGCAGACTAAACTATCCACATGTGCATTAAGAGCTAGCATTTGATCGTTGTTTTAAATAGCTGATAATGATTGAGCCCTATGAATTTACATATATGCTTTTGTACACATCTGATTACTGATCCGTCAGCTTTTTTAATTAAGTTTTCTTGTATATATTTAAATATTTTTAATCATGTATTTTCTCAGTATAACATTATCAATATGATCATCATTACCTGACCTCAACCCCCTGATAAAAGAATAGGAGTGATAGCTAGTGTTGTGCATCCTATCGGACTCATACTGTTAGATGCAGATTTGCTCCTGTTTTCGCCTCACACAAACACTCCCCCCCCTTCTCTATGTGACTCACGTTAGCCCTTGTTATTGGACATGGCTGAACAACCACGCAGCATAAGGCCCTATGAGTCATGGGGGTATGTACTACCTATTGAGGTCCCGGATTGGCAGGACTGTTACACGCCCAATCGAGGCAGAGCCTGCAATGAGCCTACACTCGCCGTCCAGCTCGACCTCTACGATCCAGCTGAACTAAATTGCACTTCCTTGATATTGGTTTATCCCCCTATTTAAAGGGAAGAAAGAGGTAGTTGAGGTCACGTTCTGAGGAAGGGGGCTTGACCCCGGAAACGCGTCAACGCCGCCACACTACAGTGGCACACAGGCAGATTGTTTTAAGACCCTCCATTGTGAGTACCATTGCAATTTTATCTTTGTGTCTTTTAAAATAAAAAATAATCTGCACTAGGTTGGGAGCCCTTCTGTCCTTTTTGTATTCCAGTTTTACAGTTCCTCCCGGCTGAAGTGGGGCAGCACCCCTAGTAGTTTTATAAATACTTAATCATCAGGATCCGTGCACAGCGCTTTGACTTCACTATATCTGTTTAATTAGTGTTCACTTTAAAAAGTGTATGTTCATAGTGTAAAGTGAATGTAAAGTGAATGATAGCTAAATACGGTTAACCTGTGTTCATTTTAAATATGTTAGCTGTCACTTAAAGATGACATGAAGACACTTGATAAATGAGCCCAGCCCAAATGGAAAGTGAGGGAAGCTATGTAAATGGAATTTTATCTCTTCTATTTGGCCATGAGACAGACATATATTTATACAAAAATCATTATGCATTGAGTTCCTTCTATGGTAAACAGTCATGGTACCATTCTATGGTACCACAGAGGTACAGAGCAGAATTGGCGAGCCAAATGCCGCTTGGTGGCATTTGGCTATTCACTCTCTGCCGTTCGCCCCCTATGAGAATAGGCCGAACGGCAGCGAGTAGCCCGCCGGATGTTCAGCTCAGCCTATCCAGATGTTGGATCGGCTGAGTTGAACGTGTTCTTCACTTTGGCTCAGTCGAACATGCTGAGCATGTTCGGCTGAACCAAAGCCAGCCTAAGCAAGCCGTTGTATGGTTAATTTCAGCCGATGTACGGCTGAAATCAGTGGGTTAGTCACTCGGCTGCCTTTGGCAGCTTTGTGAATAACCCTCTTAGACTTCAGGGGACCTCTGACCTTAGACACTTCAGCTAACGTGTCAGGCTCACACACAATTTGTGAGCTAAATAGGAGGGGAATAGTTAACTAGTATTCTTTCACAATCAATGCAATTAGTGTACATGAAAAATTTACTTTAAGTCTAAGTGTGAGTTGCTTTCGTATGTAAACAAATAGAGCAAATGCTAAGGTGGCTATAGTCAACTTGATAAATCAGACAATACACCTGATCTTTTGAGAAATCTTATTGCAAGTGGGTCCCAAACATTCACAGGGTTATTCACAAAAGGGTGAAGAGTTTGGAGAAGACAGGAGAAGTGAACAATCTCTAGGACAACATAGCTGATCTGGAAAGTGAGCTGAATTGGAGAATATTTCCAAATCAGCTTTTATGTCCTAGATTGTTCACTTCCCCTGCTGTCTCCAAACTCTTTACCCTTTAGTGAATAACCCTGTAGGTGTAAGATGGAGAAAAGTCAAGGATTGAAAATACCAAACAAATACTGCAGTAGGTCTATGCTCTCATTGAAATGAAGATACAATTATCACATATGCATCAACAATTCTTACAGAGATCTCTGCCTGTTTATGGCTAGCCTACTCACAAGCCTAACTGGGAATATGTGTGCTTTTGACTCAGATACCTTCTTTAAATTAGACTCAAATAATATAATGTGTTGACATTAATAAATTATAATTGACTGGTTATCATGAGCCTTTTTTTAAGTTGTACTCCCTTACATGTTTTTGTATTGATAAAAAAGCCAACCTTTTTAGTCTAAGTAAAGCAATACATTTATTCAATTGGGTTCAAGTTTTGAAGAATATAAAGAAAAAAATAGGAATAGTGCAATGTGTCCTAAGGGAAATATGTCACTCTGGCAAGTATGGAAAATTGCTTTAAGCAATACAATGTATCCTCACTAACCTATATTTCTGCATACAATAAGGTTAGGTGCTCCATGAGAATGTTATTCAATGAATCACTGTGGTAACAATGAATCAATGTAATTATCTTTTCATTGTTCTATTATAGTAAATATTTAGGTCAAGTGAATACATAGGGGTCTATTCACAAAGCTGCCGAGGGCAGCCGAGTAAATGACCTATCAGAAGTGAAGTGAGCCGAACACTGTTCGGTTATTCACTTCAGGCTGGTACGGCTGATTTCAGCCGTACATCGGCTGAAATCAGACGTACATCGACTTGCTTCGTGTGGCTTCGGATCAGCCGAACATGCTCAGCATGTTCGGCTGACCCGAAGTGCAGAAGGAGTTCGACTCAGCCGATCCAACATCTGGATCGGCTGAGCCGAACCTCTGGCAGGCTTCACACTGCTGTTCGGGCTATTCTGAAAAGGAAAACTTTTTTCTAATCGTATGAAAATCAATGGATTAGTGCAGTTTTCCTATGAAAAAATTGCAAAGTGAATACTGCATGTGCGCAAACTAAAATCCGTTCTGTCGATCGATGAAATTTGGTGAGTTAGTATTGCTAACGAGCGATTATCAAAACGACTTTGGTCTGTGCATGATGGGCTATTTGAGCTAGAATCAAAAGAGGGTTCTTGGCAGCAACGAAAATTCCTGATTGAAAATTGCAGTGTATTGCCAGCTTTTGGCTGTCAGTCTCGGAAGGGTGCTAAAGGCCTACCCCAGGGAGTGCAAAATCTAATAATAAGCATGAGTTCTGCTGTTATCATCCTGGAAAATGCAGGATGTAAGTCTCAATAAGGTCACAGATGGTTAAAAATCATTTATCATGTAGTCATCTGATCTGATTCACCCCAATAAATTTGCCAAGTTGCAGGATGTTGGGGACATCAGTTCAGGGGGGACACTGCTGGAGCACGACTCATCCTATATCCGCAGGGGGAGTGAGTGCTCCGGCGAGGACGGGAAACAGCCGCCAGATTTAATATTTTAAATAATAACGCTTGTTCACTTTGTTAAAGGATACCTGTCCTAAGTAACAAATGGAGGCTGTCATGCTTCTGAAAATGCTAGCTACCTGGCTGTCATGCAAATTGCTTCCATATTATAGACATAGAAAAAGATGCATAACATTATACATAGTCAATGCAGAGGCATGAGTGGCATAACCAATGGCCTTTAAGGGACTAGATACAAATGGGAGGGGATTGTTGGCTCAAAACTTGGGCCTAATGCACATGTCTTGCACATCTTCTGTATACGAACTACAGTTATAATATTTTGTTAGATTTACTGTTTTCATTGTTTTCAACAGAATATTTAATTAGATTGTTTTTATTTGTAAATTACTTTTTTAAAGTGGACCTTTACACTCAAAAATAAAATTCTACCAATGCATCCCTCTATGTATGATGATTTATAATAACATAGACACGTCAGGTGTAAAATGCTGTGATTTTGAAACACTTATATTTGCAGAGCATTCACTCCTTCATTTGAAATGGAAAAATTACTTATGTTTTCCAAAGCATTGCATCCTGGGAAGGTTACATCAGCAGAGAATTGCTGGGAAAGCTCATCTCAGTGAAATACATTTTCCTCCCCTGAAAGGATGTGTATGGTCACATGTCTAGTCACATGTGCCAATTTTCAGGAAGTAAAAGGAGATCCAGTAACCTGCCCTTAGTAAACATGGCCACCGTCAGAAGACTGGGGAAGAAAAGAGAAATAGGGTATGCAAAGATTACAAAGCTGGCAATTATCTAGAAGTATGTGTTTGTAGATTGTCATTACTAAACATTTCTAAAGGTTTGTTTGTTCTTATTTTAAAGATATATGGGAAAAGGTCTGCTTTAAAGGTGGACACACACATATTGATATAATCATTCAATCGATCATTGAATGCAAGTAAAATGATCTAATTGCTAAATAATTGTAAGCAACGGACCTTCCATTCAAATAATGTAGTGAGCTTCCAATCAATTTCAAACTTGACAAGTTGATCAGCCATGGGGGAATTTTACCATTTTTTTTCTGAACTGCCAGAAACTGATCACAATACAGAGCATTGTAGATTTTTTATAAATTATGATTTTAGAAAATCTTTCCAATTAATACTATATATTTTGCATTGTTTGATATTTTAATCTATGATTAAATGATTGTTTGCTATTGCAATATCAAAAGGAAAAAATATACTGTTTATAGACTTCCAGAGCAAAAGCTGCAAAAAATGTAACCAAAATAACAAAAGAATAATAAATACATAAATAAATAAGTAAATAAATAAATAAGACCATCTCTATTAGACCATGTCCATAAAATAGACCATGTCTATTTTAAAATACTTTTTATTGTACTCCATGGCTCATCAAATTCCATGGACCCACTATGCATCCTGCAAAGCAGGAGAGCATCGCTGCATCAGAAACAATCCAAATAATTAAAATTCACGATTATGCACATATGAGCTCTGCAAAGAGAATTTTTTTTAGCTGCTTTACATCTGCTTTGTTATAAAAAAAAATGATTTCCTAGATTTGCATCCTAAAAGGTTTGCTAGTAATCACAATGAACTTCAAAAGAACAAGATTCATGATACCTGAACTCCTGGAATTTACATATAACAACCATTACAAAGTCAGCACTATGGTCACCTTTTGTCCTTGGTGAGGTTTTCACGCTGATAAAATAAAAAAAAACCTTGAATATTAATTTAGTAATGTGCCTGATGGGAGGGTCTGAATGCATTATGGGATTCTCTAGTGTAGTAAAGGTTAATTTGACTCTGCTGATTAGTGTCTATATGGAGAGTGAAGTATAAAGAAACATTAATCATAAAAAGGAGATTTATATCAAGATGGAAGTACCATAATATGAATACATTCTATAAACTACAACAAATAATAAAGGAATTTAATGCCTTGTTAAACATTACAGTGCAACATTATTTAGACACCAGTGGACAAAACTTGTATGTCATTTGGTTCTCATCTTACAGTGGAATACAGAAAAATACATGTGTGAGGATTTTCATTCATTCCATTCATAGCATAGCTAGTAGCAGTTAATAACATTCAACTGGACTTGTTCTGTATTGTTGAAGATGTTTCACCACTCTTCCAATTGGCCTTGTGGGGAACTAGTTTCACAGCAGAGACAAACTCACTGAAGGGAATTTATCAAAACTGGAGCAGACAAAATCTGGAGCAGCTGTGCACAGTAACCAATCAGCCTCTCTTTCATTTTCAAATCTTAACTGAACAAACTGAAGAGAGAAGCTGATTGGTTGCCATGCACGGCTGCTCCAGATTTTGTCTGCTTCAGTTTTTATACATTCCCCCCACTGTTTCTTCAACAAAAATGGTCAACTTTTATTCAGGACAGCAGTAAACATACAGATGAAAGGCATCCAGCCAACACAAAATTGTCATCCAACAATATAAAGTTCTGTTCCACTGAGCCTTACTGAGTCCATGCGCTCGTCCTTTGAGTTGGGTCTGTATCCTCTTTGGGAACAATTACAGTCCATCCGCAGATTCTTGTCCTGCTGACAGGCTCAGATCCAAAAGTAAACGCCTGCTGCATTCAGCACACTGTCTCTTTTCCTCTGAGACACACACCTTGTGTGCCTGGCTCTCTCAGTCTTTCCAAATCCTACAGCCTCCCTGGCTGTTCCTTGTGTGGTTCCACCACACCACTTGGCTTGGCCCTCGTGTGCCTCTAGCACACACTCTCCACTGGCTTGGGCCTCGAGTTTCTCAAGCACACACACTCCACTGGTCTGGCCCTCATGTGCCTCCAGCACAAACACACTACATCTGCTTGGTCCAGCTGCACCCTAATCCAGAGTCTGTCTCACCCAGGGCTCTATCAGAGTCCTAGTAAAACCAGCCCCAGAATGAATTTATCTCTAGACCTCTGTTGGCATTACCATAGATCCTATATCTAAGAATCCGTAGAGAAGCATATCAAGGTATCAGGCATGTAGCAGGAGACGATGAGAGTAGTCAGTGAATCAGCAGCCAAAGGTCGGTACACGGGTAGCAGTATTAGTAGATTGTAGCACAGAGGGAGCAGGAAGCAAGATAATGGCAGGAGCATGATAATCTGGCAAATAGGAGGTGCAGAGGCATGGCTTAAATAGGAGGTTCAAGGGAGGAGCAAGGAGTTCCGAGTTCAGCAGAAATTAGGTTTAACTGAGGTTAACACAGGAGATCAGGCAAGGAGCAATCCAAGGTTCTAAGGTGGCTCAGCAGATGGAATTACTACCAGCTACAGAAGAGGCCCTGGGTTCAGATCTGGTTCCTGACACTGCCAGTTCATTGCTGGAGTGCATGCATTGTGGTGCAAGAAAGCAGCAGTTGGGACAGCATGCAAAAAAGTCAACTCCTTATTTCCGCTGATGCCAATAAGAGGTTCATTTTCTCTGATCTCCCTCATGTTCACTGGGTTCCTCTCTCACTATCTCTGGACTCTGATCTGTAGTGGCAACTACCTGACAGACTGCAGAGCAGGAACAGGCGCTGCTCTGCTACAGGCAGGTGGGCTGGGGAACAAGTTCCCCTCTTTCTGTTTTTATGCTTGAAAGCAGGTGCTGACTTGCACTGTGTTGCCTAGTGTTTCTGATAGAAAAAAAAATGGGCATAGATATAAATACAAGGAAACAAGAGTGAAATAGATGGTTTGGGAAGCTAATAAAAATTAACAAGGTTATTGTTATAGGCAACATGCTCGGTAAAGTACCTTTGATGACAGAGGATGAAATAATGTGTACAAATAATTAGACATGTGCGATTCGTTTCGTTCCGAATCGAAATTCGGATGTAATCACTCCCTAGAAAAATATAGATTTTCTTCCTTTTGATAATATTTTTAATACCAAAAATTATAATAGAGCATAAATTTAAATCCTAATTTAGCTTGGCCTGCCCTTAATTCGGAACCTTTCACTCTTTATTTTTGGAGGCATGCTCGACTTTTTATCTTACGCGTAACTAACAACCATTTTTGGTGTATTGAAAGAACATTATTAGCTCGGCTAGGGAAATATTCAATTTATATTAGTGACTGGGAGAAATGAGTAAATAAACAGTTTACATATGCATTTATTTATATGCAGTATGTACAGTGGTCCTATCCAAACAAGTATTCTATATTCAAACAGTGTACAGGCACACTGGCACTGAGTTACAACACTTGTAAATTGATGTTTAGACTGCATTTAAACCTTCTTTGCATTGCCTTTAGGAATACCATATATTTCTTGGAACATTTTATTATCAATAAACACATTTTAGGAATGTTTAAAGTGGAAGTCTACCTACCAACATATTTTTTACTTTCTGAGAGGGGGAGAGAGGGTAAAGCCTATTTTATTGAATGATGCTGGCCATAAGACTGTGGACATCTAGTGGCATAAAAAAGTATTGTGAGGTGAAATCTATGGATTGAAGGTGAATATTGCAGCAGACGCTTGGTATTGGTATTTTGACACATTGTACGTGCGAGAGAGTCTAAACTCTACTCTCTGCACATACCTTCAAGTTAAACAAAAATCAGAATATATTAATATCATCTTTTTTTTTCATTTCTCTTTTTTTTTTTTGCCGTTCTTTGTCATAGATCTAGCTGTCTGTTGTCAGCCAAACACATATCAAATACTGTAGCTAATTACAATTTTACAGTTTGAAAAAAGGTACAAAAGTGAGTCTACTAAAAAACATTTTGAGAAAAAAGCAAAAAAAACTATCCAGACAGATTTATTTACAGTTTGACTTTTCTTGAATTTATAAATACAAAAAAACAAAAGAAACTAAATTCAATGACACAAACCTTCACAAGTTTGTTCAATTATTTTATATAGAACAAATACATTTTTGGCATTTTAACCAAATGAAAACATTGATGATTACATATACAGAACTGGAGGACTCATTAAAGATTAGTATTTTTTTAATTACAGCAAGTATAAACATCTGAAACTGTCTTTTTATTGGCTTCCTGTAATTACGTGCACTGTAGTGGTGAAAAAGGGAGGAGCAACTCCTTTGCCCATCAGTTTCCATTGCATTGCTCAGTGCTGATGATCTAACATTGGGAGCATGCTGACTGTTGGAGTGTATATAGGAAGTAATGTAATGACTACAAGTGTAGTGTTCTTTAAGTGCACAATCATGCTTGGAAATATTCAAGCTGTTTTGCTGGACAGTAGCAGTGACAAGTAAGACCAATTTGCCTTACTGGCAGGGTTTTATGGATCACGAATTACATATATTTTGGCAGTAAAGCAGTAAAAATATATGTTTCTCAGCATGGTATATTTTGTTATGTATATGAAGTTATAAAACATTAAATGGAAATAGATTGTGGATTTGTACATACTGTATGTTGTTCTTTCTTTTTTATTATAGTCAGGTAAAAAAAGAAGTGTATGTACACCCTAAC
Organism: Nanorana parkeri; assembly: GCF_000935625.1. NCBI lineage: Eukaryota > Metazoa > Chordata > Amphibia > Anura > Dicroglossidae > Nanorana > Nanorana parkeri. Next base: position 1,373,991 of record NW_017306529.1, read on the forward strand.
AATGAACTTCTATTATTTACTTTCTTTTGGTCTGTTAAATATACCATTTAAAACATTTTGTTTTATCTATTCGATAAGTGCAAAAACATACCTGTTGATCATGTCGGAAATTCAGAGATGTCCTGTGTCGTGTGACACTTTCTGTGTTATTTTAAGGAAAGCATGCCTAGTTCATATACTGGGAATACAGAATGATTGTTGTCTTTGTTGTGGAGATGGAAGATTGGGTGGGTTTAAGCCCATAACAGAAATTAGTGTATTTCTGGCAGGTCAACAAGTATTTTTCTTTACCTGCAAGGACTTTAAATAGATAAAAACATAGGGAAATATGCATGTATTGTAGAGATGTACTGCAGTATATATATATTTTTTATTTTACCCCGACATACACTTACAAGTAAAAAAAAAAACTCAGGTTATTATGAAATATTACACAAACTGGATGTATGTGCCTCTCGTCAGAGATGAATTAAACATTGGGTGGTAAGCTTAGGGTATAATCTCACAAGAACACAAGCTGTGGTTTTGAACTACTGTTGTATTTTAAGCTGGAAAATCTCCCTGAAAGTGGGGCTAATCCTCCATTTTCATTGCTCTGCGGAGGAATCAACTTATACACACTTATTGTGTAATAAAAAGTATAAATCTTATCATTATGTTCATCATAATGATGAACATAATGATAAGATTTATACTTTTTATTACACAATAAGTGTGTATAAGTTGTTCACCTTTTAGAATACTGAAATTTATATTAGTGAATTATGTTCTGAATACTTACACAGACTGCAACATGTTCCCTGTTTTATGTCGGCAGTAGCTAAGGCAGCTGTGACTTCATATTTTCTTCCATCTGCTCCAGCTTCCTATTGTCCCTGCTGTCTGTGAATTCAGATATAATATGTAATTTTGTCAAAAAAATTAAAGGAGAAGTGGCACAATAACCAAGGAAGGTAAAGACAATGTTCTGCTACAATTATCACTGAGAACTGTACAGAAAATATCAAGAATTAAGTCTGCTCACTGTTGTTACATGTTATATAATCATCACATGTTAAGGTACTCTGGAAACTGATTAAACTGATAAATGCTCTTGAGCAACATTTGCTTATGATAGTAATAATATGCATCTGTTCAGTCTTATTAACTATGTGTAAGGGGCTTCAAGAAAACGGACCCTACTTCCCCCAAGTGTATTATTGTACTAGAGGTTCTATTTTCTGATTTGTACGAAATGTCCTCCAATCACAAGAAAGAGAGCTTTTGTCTGAGTTGTGGAGGTCATGTACCAGCTGAGGAAGAGGGATCTCATTTTGAGTAGAGAGTGTTAATAGAAAAAGACAGTTAGTTAGTGCATTAACAATTGCCAAGTAACATAATTGTCATTTAGGTGAGTGCCTTATCCACTGCTCAAGATGTTGTTGTGTTCTATGTAAGAGGCATCTTCAAAAAAACTCTTGGGGGTCTATTCACTAAGCTGCCGTAGGCAGCCGAGTGAAAGACCGACCTGAAGTGAGCCAAACGCTGTTCGGCTATTCACTTCAGGCTGGTACGAAATCAGCCGTATATCGGGTGGCTTCGCATGTTCGGCCGACCCGAAGTGCAGAAGGTGTTCGACTCAGCTGATCCAACATCTGGATCAGCTGAGCCAATCCCTCCGGCAGACTACTCGCTGCTGTTCGGTCTATTCTCATAGATGCCGAACAGCAGTGAGTGAATAGCCGAATGCCGCCAAGCGGCATTCGGCTCGGCTGTTCTGCTCGGTCTCTCTGTGGGACAAAGCAGAACAGAAAAACAGTTAAAAAAGTTGAAAAATAAAAATAGAAAACGATTGTGCAGAGCTAGGAATGACAGCTAGCTCCACCCAACAGTTTTCTATTGGCCGGCGGTTCTGCTGCCATCAGCAAAAACAAGAAGAAAAAAAAAAAGCCTAACTCTCCCGGGTGCTCTGGGAGTCTCCTGCTCCCGGCCGCCAAGGAGAGAAACACTGCTTTTTCTTACTGCTTCGTGAATTGACCCCTTGATGTCTCAGCTTTCATTGCCTTGGTGGTCCTGCCAAAAGAATTTATGAAATGGTAGGTGAAATGAGCAGCAACAGAGCTTACTTAGTGGCCCTCATATTTGGTCATTTAACATTTCAGACACATAACAAAAGTCAGACTTCCCTTTGCTAGATGCTTTGATCACAGGTCTGGATAAGGGTCATAGAAAATCTAGCATGTGTCACTTACTTCAGCTCCCACCCTAATCAATACATGAATTAAGACAGGCTACCAGCCCAACATATCTTATTGGTACTGGCCGGGAGACTAATGTTCCCTTGCCCCCCATCCCAGTCCCATGGAGAAAGTATCATGGCATGCTGCATTCTGATGTGATGATTATGATGATTATGTTCTGACATTAAAAGTGTTCTGAAACTGTAACAAGTTATATATTTCATGTTTCTAACACACTCAAAGTGCAATCTTCTGATATACATGTCTGGTGATATAACTGTTTTTGGACTGAGAGAAGGGCATAGTTTGTTTGTTTTTTTATAAACAATTTCTCATTTTTTTCATTTAAATAAACATGCACACTTTTCCTGGATCTTTTATACTCCAGAAGAAAGAAACTCTAGCCAATAAAATGCCATATGTGCAGGAGATAAACTAAGCTTTTAGATCGGTAGAAATACAAATCTGAAAATGCTCTTTGTTAATTAAACTCAGTGGTATCAAACAGAAAGGGTATTTGTAAAAAAAATCATTTATTTATCACTTTCTTAAAGGAGAACTTCTGATTCCACATGAGAGAAGTAGGGGTTGTGTAAATGGGGTAAATCTGTACACCCAATCCAGCAAGCTCTCTCACATCAAGCACTTAATTCTCCAGGTCCATAAAAGTGCTTCATCTTGCATCAAATTCCCCAGTTTTTGTTTTTTTTGACACATGTTTTAAAAGTGCAATAGATGCATATTCCCCCACATGTTTTTTTTCTGTTTACAAAATATTGCAAGTACAGAAAAATGCATCTTGCTTCTGGCAAAAATAGTGATTTCAGTGCAGCAGATGCAGCATTGCCAGCTCACTACAGGAGGTTAGGAGCTCATTGGATCTCTGGCAGGTTAAACAAGTATTGTACTGTACTTGTAGTCTGCAAAGTTTTTAGAGATAAATCATAAATAAATGTGCATGTACATAGATGTATTGCATAAAAGGTGTTTTTTTTTTTTTTTTGCAGACATACACTTTAAGGGGTCAATATATAATACAACTTAACCCTAAGATTCACACATTTTGTAACTGTATTTAATTAGAAAATTGTGTGGATTCTGGATGAAATTTGTGTGCACGTTGTGTAAAAAGATTTATAAATAGACCTCTCAGTTGTGCTGTTTGTCTCTGTTGAATTTGGGCTTTGCCTTGCTATTTAAAATTGTCTTGCTGCTGACCAATTTTACACTGCTATGTCATTTTGTAGTAGAATACCTGTCTGCATTCTTTGTCTATAATATATGTTGGCCAATTCTCCCTTAAAATGTCCTGCTGCTGACCAATTTTACACTGCAATATCACCAGTGGTCTCTTGATTCTTAATGAGAGCTTGACGCTATGGGAACAGAAGCACATGCAATGCTCCTATCATGGGATTATGGCAGCCTTTGCCATATTACATTTGATTCTGCTCCCCCCTGTTCCTGTCTTTTTTCTTGTGTGTTCTCTGCACATACATATTACACACTGACCGGTGATCCTTACGGTGCTCCTTGGGTACTAACCACTGCTCCATGAACTTAAAGAGTTGACACACATCTCCTAACACTTATAAAAGATGAAAGGAAAAGTCAATGCTGTGCAGTTAGAAGAAGATGTTTGAGCAGCTTTTTCTTCCCCCCCGGCCCCTGTCATGGCCGTTTGTAGTGTGGCTTAAGTCTCTTCCAATGGGTCAGTGGACTTGTTACTTCATAGGAATGGTTTAGGTTGTTAAATGCTATTTAAAGTCATTTTGTGACTGAGCTCCAGTTTAGTTTAATTATTTGTGCTTCATGCTTTTAGAATTGCTGTTTTCATTTGATAAAGCGGGTTTTACTGTTTGACAAAAAAGCATGTGGCGCTGCTAAAGCTACCTGAAATAAGCCTTTTTTTAAAGCTGCAATGAAACAGATTGAGGTGCTGCTGCTGTGTGTAAGCCAAGCTAATTGTAAAGGAAAAAAATAAATTCCACATCCAAATATATGCTCCCAGTGTATGCCATCACTGTTTTTTTTTTGCAGACATACACTTTAAGGGGTCAATATATAATACAACTTAACCCTAAGATTCACACATTTTGTAACTGTATTTAATTAGAAAATTGTGTGGATTCTGGATGAAATTTGTGTGCACGTTGTGTAAAAAGATTTATAAATAGACCTCTCAGTTGTGCTGTTTGTCTCTGTTGAATTTGGGCTTTGCCTTGCTATTTAAAATTGTCTTGCTGCTGACCAATTTTACACTGCTATGTCATTTTGTAGTAGAATACCTGTCTGCATTCTTTGTCTATAATATATGTTGGCCAATTCTCCCTTAAAATGTCCTGCGGCTGACCAACTGTTGTAGAAATTGTTCTGCATGTATTTTATTTGATTTAAGTAATTTGAGTATTTTAAATGTTGCCCTCAAAGTCACAGGAAAAGATCCTCTACTCGCTATATGTTTTTATTTATACCTGTCTTGGCAGTGCCCAGCTTCCCAAGCCTTTTTTTGCCTATTAGCCCTAAATATGGCCAGAATTTAGACCCCCCCTCCTTCCGCCAATACATTAGAGCTCACTGAATTTCCAGCAAGATTTGCTGAACCCTTGGTAAATTGATCTTGGACAGATTCACCCATTACTATTTAAATGACCCTGTGGTAGGGAAGCCTAAATAACCATAGTGGCTGTAAATATTAAACAAATATTTGTTAGGTGAAATAGTTACCTTATATGTATTTCAACTGTGTGTTTAGATGCGTGGAGCTCAGTTTTAAATATTTGATGTTCACACTTCATTTTGTACACTTTAGTGGTAAAAAATCTAAGGGTCTATTCACAAAGCTGCCGTAGACAGCCGAGGTAATTATCCGACCCGAAGTGAAGTGAGCCAAACGCTGTTCGGCCATTCACTTCAGGCTTGTACGGCTGATCTCAGCAGTGACAGCTAGCTCCGCCCAACTGTTTTATATTGGCCGGGCGGTTCTGCTTCCGTCAGAATAAAAAAAAAAACACCATAGGAATGCATAGCTAGATTCCTATTGGCTATTTCACTGTGCAATAGCAAACTAGCTATTGCACCTGCCCTCTGCTGCTGTCAATCACTAGAAGGGGACCTGAGGGAGAACTTCAGGTCCCCTCTGCTGATTGACAGCAGCAGTGGGCGGGTGCAATAGCTAGTTTGCTATTGGCTTTTGCAAATTGATATAGCTAATAGGAATGTAGCTATGCATTCCTATGCCATTTTTTTTATTCTTACGGCAGCCAACGGCTCCGATGTCAGAAGAAAAAAAAAAGACAACCGAGCAGTGAAAGGTTTACTCTGCTCGATCGAGCAGAGTAAACCTTTCCGGGAGAAAGTGTTTCTCTCCCGGGCGGCCGGGAGCCGCTATGTAATGTCTGGAGATCAGCGCCCCTGGTTACCTGGTAACCAGGGACGCTGATCTGTCTGTGCAAGTGGCCGGAGCCAGCCGTGAGATGATGGCTGGCTCCGCCCAGCAGTCAGTAGCAGGCCGTTCGGCCAGCTTCGGCTTTCACCTCGGCTCAGTCGAGCCGAATCATATGCTTTCGGCTCGACTGAGCCCCTCGGCCAACTTTAGGAGCTGTACGGGCTATAGTGAATAGCCCGTACAGCAGCCCTTTGGTTATACTGAACCGAGGGGGTCCTGGGGTCGAAGCTATCCAAAGGATCAGCCGAAGCTACGGCTAGATCCTTCGGCAGCTTTGTGAATAGACCACTAAGTAATGTGTCGTTTTGGCACTGGTCCTCCATTTGACACCATTCAACATTATGCCATGTCGGTTGATGCTTGGTTTCTCAACCGCCAAATCTCATTAGCATGTATTTCTCAAATAAATCAACTGAATCAAAAAGTACATTACAGCATGTCAAAACATCAAAAAATCACATGAATTTTTCATGTAATTGGAATGCATTTTTCAAAAACTCTGGTGTAAAAATGTCCTAAATAACTACATTTAAGAAAACCAGCATGACCACTAAATGTCCTATGTCATGCTATAAAACAATACAGTGTTATGAGCAAAACTACAAACAATTGTACAAAACATTTGCCTTGAAGCTTATTCTGAGTCATTGGTGAAAAATAAAAGCACACACTGCTGTCATCTGTGAGCATGTTCAAATGCATTGTAGCAGGTAGAAAATGCTGTGTAGATATTACTATCTCTGAGGAGTTAAAGCGCTCTGTCCTAAGGAAATGTTCCTGTCAGGAGCTTCATTAAATGTAACACTCTAATTGTCATTTACGTAGTTTAACACGGAATGAATGTCTGCAGCAATATCGGGGCCCAGCTTCATATGCACTAAAGGAAAGAAGCTGTACATTTAATTTAGGCAGTACAAATGTATTTTTTTCAGTCACCAAACATTTTTTATCAGTTGTTATAAAAATAGTGATGTCACTCTATTAACCTTTCTAAGAACTCATAATGTTATCCTAGATTGGATTTCCTAGCTCTTCACTTTTCATTGTAAATCATGTATAACTGTGACCTTGTTTTATATTTTCCTTTAAGGCCTATTAACCTCCCTGGCGGTATGATTATGTCAGGAATTTTGTACCAAAAGCGGTACAATTTTTTGCATGGAAATTTGGTGTTATTTATTGTAGGCCTGCAATTCTTAGTAAATCTTAGGAATAACTCACCTAATTCTGTCCAAATAAGAGTCCAGTAGACATCCCAGGTATGATAAAGTTTGAAACACGAAATTAAAAAACTATAACATAATAAATTATAAATAATTATAATAAATTATAATATAATAAATAATTATAAAAAATTATAATATAATAAAAAAAATGGTCCAGTAAATGGGAATTCTGGGGGCGT
>NW_017306529.1:1382206-1388510 GCF_000935625.1 Nanorana parkeri
CCCCAGAATTCCCATTTACTGGACCATTTTTTAAATTATTTTATTATAATTTTTTATAATTATTTATTATATTATAATTTCTTATAATTGTGAAAAAGTGTCAGGCAGGGCACTGGACAAAGCTCTAGGGACAAAATTGAAGTGAAATAGTTTGATACATAAGTGTAATCATAGGAGATTACATTGTATTGTGTGTATTCTGTGTACATTGCAACTTTTCACTTTTGAATTTCCCGCCGGCTGTGACGCCCGAAAACGAAACTAAAAGTTAGATGCCGGCATCTGACTTTTAGTTTCATTTTCGGGCCGCGTACAGCAGAGGACGCCGCGGGCTCGCAGGGACAAGGTAAGTGTCACTTTTCTCTGCAGCCCCGAGTCTGGCTCGGGGTTACCGCTCCTGGTATGGAAAATTCACCCCGAGCCAGACTCGGGAATACCGCCAGGGAGGTTAAAGAGTATTTTAAGGTTGGTGTATTGGAACATTCACTAACAGGGCTATTCACAAAAGGGTGAAGAGTTTGGAGAAGGCAGGAGAAGTAAACAATCTAGGCAAAAATAGCTGATTTGGAAAGATTCTCCAATTCAGCTCACTGTTATCCTAGATTGTTCACTTCTCCTGCCTTCTCCAAACTCTTCACCCTTTTTGTGAATAGCGCTGTAAATATAAGTTGCTTGCATTAAACAAAGTGCATTTTCAGTAGAGGTGTCACAAGTTGCCCACCGTGGGCACAAACCCCCATGCCTCCGAACAGGCAATCATCAAATTCTGAACCCAAGTACTAATCTTTATACCAGGGTGGGCCAGGAAATTGTTCATTCCATCTATCGCACCACCCAATGCAGTAATGTCATTTTTGCCACACCTGTGACACCCTGAAAATGACATCCCACCTGTGACACCCTGAAAATAATGACCTAACAGAGAGTTGCCTTAAAGTGACATTAAACCCTCAGATTTTTTTAACATAAACCAATACTGTAATGTGTGCCTTACGGTAATCCATGATAGTTTCCCTTCTCTTTGCTGCTTTTCCTTTTAAATCATTATCTCTTCTCATGCTGGGGGAGAACTTCCCTTTGCAGCTGAGTGCCTCTTCCTGTAGTGCTGGCTCAGGTTGTGAACCTGCACACAGACACCATGTATCCATTCCAGAGACAAGGCAGTCTGCTGCAAAACAGAAGTTCCGCCCAGCATGAGAAGAGATACGGATTTAAAAGGAAGAGCAGCAAAGAGAAGGGAAACAACCATGGATTACAGTAAGGCACACATTAAAGTATTGTTTTATGTTAAAAACCTGAGGGTTTAATGTCACTTTAATGATAGAATTAAAAAAGATCTGTCCTGAGCTCATCCTTTTTGGTGTATCTCCTTCCTCATGCAGCATGTACAAAATATGTGGAGAAACAGGGCTTACTACAATTGTTTATTGTGTGTTGCTTCAGTGGTAGCCTCATTCCCAACCTATCATCCTGTGTAAAGGAGCATGGGATACTTTCAGCAAGGAAGCATCTTAAGGATTATAGAAAAAGCACATAAACATATGTATACTACTCAAAAAAGGTAGTTTATCACAAGATCCAGCGTAAAATCCCTGGGTGCTGGTCCAGTTCATTGCACTCCAGCAAATCAGCAGCAGGGGACACTACTTACATCCCACCAAAAGAACATTAAGAAGTCCCTCATTTATTAGCACAAAACATATCAGAGGTGACCCTGCAGCTTTTTTAAAAAGTTGTGGCATGAGTGTGGTGATTATTTTAGTTTCTTAAAATAGCAGCAGTTGGGTCTGAACCATCCACCTCCTTTTTGGTGATGTCATGCTAAGTAGAATCGTACATAAATTCCTTCATATGGTTTCCTCTTCTCAACAGCTCTATCACCTGGAAGAAAACTAATGCCAACTTCAATTAAACAGATATACTATATAAAATATTGTTTTTTTACATGTCTCTAATAAAAGAACACCACTTATTAAAAACATCTGAAAATCAAACCACCTACTGCGGGGCCCTGCATATACTTTAATTATCTTTAATTATATGTCATCCAAATGCTATTGTATAACAGATACCATCTAAACCATGCGAAAATCCCTTGTGTTGTAGTAGGAGGAATCTTAGCAGTCCCACCTGGTACATCTCCATTAAGCAGGAAAAGCAGCTGCTAGCTATGTGCAGGCAGTAGCATGTGAGTGAAAACCCTGTTTTAAGGTGCATTCACACCAAAATCAGAACATACTCGCAAGTCAATGGAGGGTCTGCTTCCAATTTTCTTCCGGTTTTGTTAAATTTCCTCAATTTTTTTCTCTTTTTTTTTGTGGCAAGCTTTATGTGAAGTAACATGTCCTGAGTGGACATACTTCACTGTAATGGCTTGTGAGGCCTTGCGTTGCATTTGACACATTTTTGATGTATTACATTGTGCTTAAAAAAGTAGAGCATGCTCTACTTTTTTCAGCGCAACATATGGCAATGCAATAATGTGGTGTGAACTGTCCCCATTTACACCCATTCGCTTTTTGTTGCCCTTGAGTTGCCATCCATTGAAAAACAGATGGTAGCGCAACAAATTCAGTGTAAATGGGGCCTTAAAGTGACATTAAAGGAAACATCCCCCCCCCATTGCTGCTGTAAGCACCTACCTTATTTGATGCCTCTTGCTGCGATCATCTTCTTTTCCTTCCACTTATTTCCAAAAGTCCCTCCAGTGCTGGTACCGGTCTGTGATCCACCACAGACTCCTCATGTCCCACGGTATCTGTCCAGCATGCGCGCGCCGGGCTGCCCAGCTACATCCATTGAGATTCAGTGTCTGTTTTCTCCCCTCCTCTTTATTGCACATGTGCCTGCACACTTCTTCACAGCCGTTCGAGAGGCGGGAGCGAACGGTGCTGAAACAGGTAAGTAATTAGGTATTTGCCTATTTATTTTTTTAAATCATGAGGCATATATCCCCTGCTTGCTAGCAGTAGATATAGGCCAAATAATAAGAGACTTGAATTATACTTTAATCTTCTGTCATTCAGGGCACATGCATAGCACAGTACCACTTGTTACCATTCACTTGAAGTGATCCTGTTGATACAGTAAATAAAAAAAAACACACACACAAGCAGCTTATAAAATAATAGATTTAATAGAGATTTTGGGGCAGACAATTACAGACAAGGAAAATGTTTAAAAATCAATATTTTTTCTTGCACATGATGAAAGTCAGCAGAGCTTCACCACATGCACTAAGGGAACATTCCCTCAAAAATGCAAGTTTTCTTGCAAAGTGAACAACATAGTGCCTTTAGTAAATCAACCCCAGTGAATCACATTCCACTTCAACCAGCACTTTCTCAACAGGTTGAAAAATATTTAGACCAATACTGTTCAAATTAACCCTATCAAATCTCCACAAAATATTGGTATTACTTTTCAAATCTCTATAACAAACAACCCCCCTGCCCCCCAACCTACAAACAAATTTGGAACATTTGGCAATAGCTTTCTTTCTTAAATGAGCCAGACATGAACCTGGGATCCGATGAGCCCATAATAAACATGGGCCAATTTCCAAACTATGACCACATCAGTAAATAAAGCACAGCGAAAAAAAGAAAAGAAAAAAAACTCTCCTGGCCGCCAAGGAGAGAAACACTGCTTTTTTCTTATTTTTCTTTATTCTGACACGGAGCCGTGTCAGAATAGAAAAAAAAACAGTGTTTCTCTCCTTGGCCATACATTTTTGGCCATAGGAATGCATTGCTAGATTCCTATTGGCTATATCAATTTGCAATAGCCAATAGCAAACTAGCTATTGTACCCGCCCTCTACTGCTGTCAATCAGTAGTGGTGGACCTGATGGAGAACTGCAGCAGTCCTATGGCCAAAAAAATGCATTCCTATGGCCAAAAATGTATTTTTATTTTTTCTATTCTGACACGGCTGGCTCCGCCCAACTGTCAGAAGCAGGCTGTCGGCTGGCCAATGGCCGGCCGCTCGGCCAGCTTCGGCTTTCAGCACGGCTCGGCCGAGCCGAGGCATATGCGTTCGGCTCGACTGAGCCGCTCGGCCAAGTTCGGGAGCTGTACGGGCTATAGTGAATAGCCCGTACAGCAGCCCTTCGGTTCTACTGAACCGAATTGGTCCTGGGGCCGAAGCATCGGCCAAAGCTATGGCTAGATCCTTCGGCTGCTTCGTGAATAGACCCCTATGTGCCCCAAATTTAATCTATGGAGACATAAACATGCAGATAATACCTGTGACCAAGTCTGGTGATCTCAAAAGTGAAACCCAGGTTATAACTGCAGTTCTTAACTTCACCACACTGAGAGGCCTAATATATGAAGGAGTAAAAAATTATTTTTGAGCATAATAACAAAGCTTTTTTTAACTTATTTCACAATATTTGCTCCCTCTCTCTCTCTCTCTCTCTCTCTCTCTCTATCTAGCAGTTCACTGTTTCAAGTAGGGAAAACAACGAAATAGGAAACACTGGACCAGCCAAACGTTCTAAGGCCCATCTCCTTTCAGTTAGCTGCTGATGCTCTCCATGAAGAATCATCAGTATCCAAGAAAGGCCAAATCAGAGGTTGTTGCTCATGTCTGTTGCACAAACTGTGTGCAAAGTAGTGATGAGTAAATTGATTTAACAATAAGTCAAATAGCAAATAAGTAAATTGCTATCTTTTATTCCCCTGCTTGTATAATTTCCCAATATCTATACATCATACAATCATAACATTCACGAATAGTTATGGTTGGATTCCTAAACTGCTTTATTATCTGCAGGTCAAACGAGTCTACACAGAAATATTTAGGAGAATCAGGATCAATCAGCACTCTCCCATTGCTAGCAAAAACAGTGTTGTCTGCACATTGCAATGGAATAGTGCATTCATAGACAATTATATTTATATATATATATAAAAAGAACATGCCTCAGTGAATATAGAGTTAAATTATATTCGCTAATACTACCGGTAGTGTCAGTTCTACCTCTCTCCAGAAGTTATTACAGCGAGACAGAAAAGAAAGAACTATTAAGACCTCATACTTGCTTTTATATGATTTACCTCTGTTCTATTTCCTCTGGTTCTTGTTCTATATTGACCTTCTTTTCATTTTCTGCAATTTATACAGAATTCAAACTAACATTAGTCTAACCACTCAGCCAATTTGAAAATGTTAGGAGTTCAAATGCGAAAAAAGGACAGTTTCAAATGGAATCATGAATCAAAGGGAAGTGAAGGGACAGCTTCCCCAGGTAAAGGGGTTTTATGGGTGATGGTGGGTTCTATATGGTAAGCTGCCCCTCTTTAAGTTTGTCAGCTGCCTGTACAACACTGCCCCAGATGGCTTTCACTAAGCCACCCACATCGTGCAATCCCTGCTGGCAACAAACAGGACATTTATCGTTTCTGCTCAACACATGGCCACACTCACCAATGGTTGCCAGCAACTTTAGGAGGGCTGCAGGGAGTTAGAGAGGTGAGGGGGCTTCATTGTATGTATATATGAGAGTAAGGGAGTAGGGGGGTGCATTGTATGCTGGTGTGAAATGGAGGGGGGCAGGGGGCTGTTTTGTATGCGTGTGTGTGTGTGTGTGTGAGGGGAAGAGGGTCAAAGGCCTGCATTGTATAAGAGTGTGTTGTGTCTGAGTGGGAGAAGTTAAGCACAGATGAGCAGTAATGGAGTAGGGATGAAATTCAGTGAAAGAAGATTGCAAGGGGTGCAGAGGTTAGGAGGAATGGAAGAGGAGGGCAGTGGTTAGTGGTGGGAGGGTGGCTGTAGCAGAGTTTGCTTTTGGAGTAGAAGTGAGTGGCAGACAGTAATTTTAGGAAAGGTTGCTTTGGCTGGGAGAAGGCTGGAGGGAGGCACTCATCTGGTGGGAGGAAGTATGCTTGAGTGAAGGAGGGTTCCTTTTTGGGTGGACTAAACTGAGAGGAGTGCAGCAATCAAGGGTGTGCAAAATATAGAGCAGCATACATAAGTCAGATTTATGTAACATACTGTGCACATTATGTACTCCTGACCAAAGTGTTAATTGTCTCAACAGTTGCTGGTTGTTAAGTAGTTCCTGACCTTTTTAATGCGTTTCTTCTTTAACCTCCCTGGCGGTATGATTATGTCAGGAATTTTGTAACAAAAGCGGTACAATTTTTTGCATGGAAATTTGGTGTTATCTATTGTAGGCCTGCAATTCTTAGTAAATCTTAGGAATAACTCACCTAAATCTGTCCAAACAAGAGTCTAGTAGACATCCCAGGTATGATAAAGTTTGAAACACGAAATAAAAAAATTATAATATAATAAA
>NW_017306529.1:1388781-1404376 GCF_000935625.1 Nanorana parkeri
GGGGAAGTTTGTTTTTTTTTTTTTTTTAGTTCTCCTCACGGTCATGGAAGGTGCTATATATGCTGAGAGCACCGCAGCCGGGTCAGTTCCCGACAATACTGTCGTAATCCACCCAGCTGGCTGATTGGCAGCTTGCTCTGCCCCCTTAGAGGCAGAGTTAGTTGTGCCCGCTCCCTTCCCCAGTCCACCCCTCCAGTCAGCGCTGAAGGATCAGAGAGGGGAGGAGGGAATCCCTGTGGGGAGCGGTGACTGACATTCAATGCCCTCTGCAGGGAGATGATCAGGAAGTGAGCGGATCAGCAATATGTTTTCGCTCACTTCCTGATCAATAGAGCCGACGTGTGACAGTTTCAATGTCACACATCGGCTCTAACTATGGGGATGAGTGTACTTCACTCACCCCATAGTTCTCCTTTAAGGTAGGCTTAGATGAAGCATTAGCTCTCTGTCTATATTCCATGTGCAGTAAAGTGTATATATTTTTGGGTTTAAAAAGAATTATTGTGCTGAGGGTTACGGTATATGTATCTGTGAAACTCTTGTTTTTCCACAATAATTAAAAAGTCCTTAACTCCAAATCAAACTTTTTTTATGTAGATGTTTTTCTTAAAGCAAACATAAGGAAAACATGTGCTATTTTTTAAATAGTTGCTTTTATCTTTTAGCTACATAGTTACATAGTGAGTCAGGTGAAGAAAAAAAACACAAGTCCATCTAGTTCAACCTACAGAGTAGGCTCTCCAAAATGAATAGGAATCTGGGTGTCAAAAGTTCCCCCACAGCTGTCATGCTTCTACTTCCAGCGTCTGCATGGCCAGTGTATGGCTTTACACAGACTGTGGACATTTGCACAGGCATGATTCATCTCTTGAGCATCTGTTTGCATACAGCTCTCAAAAGACTCCCTGAAAAGTTGCACACTTATAATGATAAAGCAGAGGCCTTGGTACAAGTACTGTGACATATGTGTGCGTGTACAACATATAGGCTTAGGTCCAATGTAACTATATCTGTTTAATCCACTCATCCACACCCTCCCCTCATCATTTTGGTTAAAGTGGTCACTTCTCTTCTCATCATCTTGCTTCTAGTTACAGTGTTTAGATCTTTTACTTTTTTAGCAACAGCATTGTCTCTGGCCTTTCAATTTGCCTCTGGCCAATCTATTACTATTTACAGTAGTGACAGGAGACCACTAGAGAACACACCACAGGAAGGGCCCATGACATCACTGCGCACTTCAAGGTCCACATGATTCTCAACTGGCTGACCGAGTGTTGCACAGTGATGCTGAGATGCTTGGTGGCAGCTATGAGTGGGATTCCAGCTGCAGAAGAAGATCAATTGCACACATTGTGGTGGGTGGGAAGGAACAACCATATTCAGGGTCGGAGGGAGCACCCGAATTCAGGGCATAACATGAAACATTATCAGATCACAAGCCACCACTTCTCTCCATATGTTTTTGTGTATTTTTATTTTTTCACAGATGTTTGTGGCTCCACCCACACAGCTGCATCATCCATTCACAGATCTATGGATAGCCACCAAAGTAGAGAGACTTGTAGTTCTCAATGGAATTAAAGTGCGTTGACATCACTGCACTATTCATTCTTCCTCTGAGGTACGAACAACATGGGTCGAAAGAAGAGTCTGCAGGAGCAGAATATTACCCACAATCCACAGTTAATTTTTCGGGCTCCAATACAAAAAAATACTAAATGCACATTTTATCTTTTATTAATGTGTGTTTTTATCTTTTTTTCTATAAGGTAAAATTTCCATTTGACTGAATTATGATAATGCAATTAAGTCCCTTAATTATGTCCCTTACTTTTAATCCAATGTACTGCAATGCAAAGCAGAAAATGTCGATCTTACTTTAACATTAACTTGGCATGAGCAAAATTTCAAGTTTTATTCCCAAAACTTTGGCTTAAAACATTTTTGAGAAAGTTTGTCACTTTGGAGTCAGTAGAGAAGGGATAATCAAAGTTGTTTTAAAGGGTGCAATGGGCTTTAAATGGCCCCTGAGAATTATGAAGAGTCTTTTCAACTGTCCTGAACCTATCCTGGACAGGTTCTTGTGTTCCTCAGCTTCATTATTTTACATTCTTTCACAGAAAGAACAAAACAGGCAAAAGAGGAAAAAAAAAAAGCCCACAAATACACACAAAAAATAGAAGGTGGTATTTATGAATACTTGCACATTCACACAACTTCTCCCCCAAGATTTGTGTACATTCACTTTATTTATTGCAAGGGTTTTGATCCATTTTCCAAAGGCATCAACTTAAGATTCACCAAATGAAAACAATATCCACCCATGTTCTCCCACATCTGTGCTTCAAATGGAAAAGGACTTTTATCTACCATTCATCCTACCATACCATTCACCAAACATTTTCCCATTTTCATCTTGCACAGTATTCAAGCTATTCTCTAGTTTGAAATCAGAAATTTGTATTTGCTTCTTGCTTCAGAGTTGTGGGTTGTCTATGAAGAATTTTGAACCTGTGTTTTTTTTTCTAATAAGTGCCATGGTAAATACATTTTTTTTTTTAATTAGAAAGAAAATTTGTACCGAATGCATGCAATAACATCACAGCGAACTACATTCCCCATAATTCCCTGGGCACATAAAACCATGTACTGTATGACACTGGAAATCTGACAGTGTTCAAACAGGAGTTTGAGTAGTCAGGAAAGAGGAAATTGCTGGAAATGGGAAAGGTAAAAAATTACTTACTTTTGCTTACTTTAAAGCACCATTAAACTTATTATGGGGGACAGGTAGGTGATAAATAAACTCCCCTTGCCAGTCTCGCCTCCAGGGCACCTGGGGTGCCAAAGAGCCCGGTGTCTGTCCCAATCAGGCACTAGTGCTTTGAGAAGGGAACTTCCATTTTGAGGGGCACTCCTCTCAAAGCATCCTGATAATGAAGCGCATGCAAGCTAGTCTTTAAAAATTGCAGAGGGGCTGCGCACACACTGCTGCCTTACTATGGGGAGGGAAAGGGTCACACTATTTTGCAGTGTTTTCTAATATGAAAAAAATGCTAGCAGTCACTGTCCATGGGGCTAAAACCATACTGAAACTGCACTTATACACAGTTTCAGCACCACGTAGAGTAATTTTGGCAGATGAGAGAAAGGATTCCTGTTATTTTTCAATATTCACTAAAATATTCCAACAATGATTCGACCAGAAATATAAAAATAACCTCTATTGTACTTTAGATATTGCAAGATTTACCTATCAGCTGCCTACATAATAAATATAGAGAATGTTGGCCAAAACCGATGGGTGATTTTTGTTCCAGTCTATAGGGGAATATTTTGGGAGGAATATTCACTGGATAAATTGCCCAGTTTTTTAAAAAAAAATTGGCCCTAAATAAAATAAATTAACCTAAATGCACCCCCACCCCATCCACACATGCACACACACTCTAAATAAAGAAAAAGAAAAAAACTATAGCTCTTGACCCTCTGTCAAGTTTTTATTGCTTTCTGTGTTCTCATTAAGGAGATTCACCCCACTGTTCGTACTGGTGATCATTGTAACCGAGGAAAGTGAGGAGAAATCCAAAATTTTAGAGTTGTCTAGAACAAGAGAATGAGGACAATGGTTCAGGGACAACTGTACCTGAACTACTGCTTTCCCCTAACTTAAATGAAAAATGTCCTCAATGGCACAAAGACAGCAAAAATAAAACCTGGCAGAGGTTTTAACCCCTTCCCTACTCTATCCAATACTAGGCAAAAGTTTTAGCTATACATACACTTTCATTTTACTTTAGTAGGTGAACTGACTGCCCCAACGCCCATGTGTCACTGCTCTCAAACATCAACAGCCAGTGGAAGTGGTTAGAGATCAAGATCAGGACTTAGCTGCTGACTTTTGAAAAAAGTTACATTTATATATTACTAACAGTGTTGTTTGGTCTTTTTTTGCTGAATGTTGCAGGGAAAGAAGGGAAGAATTTAAAAATGATAATTAAGTGGATTATGACTATGTTTACCTTCTTGGGGAAGTAAAGAAATCAGCTTAAAGCCAACACTTCCAAAGGGGAACACTGGTGTGGTAGCCAGCTGACAAGAAGGGATCAACAGCTGTCATGGGAGGTAAGTGGGAGACATCAATTCTGGTAGGTCTTTTGGCTTTTCACCAAAATTGGCCCTAACTTGAATATGGATGTAGCAGGAACAATTAATTGTGAGCTCCTTTGGGGACAGGAATGTTTTACCCCTTTAAGGTATGTTTAGCTTGTGTGCTCTTTGCTTTCTGTAACTTTGTCTCATGTGTCAACCCTTAATAAATATATTAAATAAATATCTCATTCATAAATAATCTGAATTGCTTCAATTATTGTTAGAATCCACCTAGCCTTAAAGGGTAATTTCACTTTCCCATACATGGCAGTGCAGCCCTGCAATCTGTATTGTGAATTTAATTCGCAAATGGCGAGCACTCGTTGGTCAGATTGGAGGGGAAAATTAAATTTCCCAAATTTGCCTGGTAAAGTGGAATTGCCCTTTAAGCAATTTAAATAGCATATAGCAGAATATTTTATAGTTTGCTGCAATTGGTACTAAAAACAAAAGCAAGGGTAACACCAATGTGTTTTTTTTTTCATTTTGGATAAAGTAGGGGAAAGTTAGGACTTCTCTCAGGTGTTCTTTTTCATTGTGTACATCCAAAATTTTTATTTGTCACTAAAACAGGAATAAAGGGGGATTCTTCAATGGGGACACTCATTACACTGACAACTGCCTAAGAGCCCCCAAAACACAGGGAACTAACCCAAATCAACAGGCTTTTAGCACAGGAAGTGTCTGGTATTTGAAGTCTGAGATAAGCTTCTACAGCTGGTTGGCAGAAACCAAGTCCTTCCAGTGGTTAAATGGCTAGGTCTGTGCACTTCCGCGCCAGAGACCTGGGTTCAAACCCCGAACAGGAGCTGATCAGACAGGTACATGACAGTTGCAGCCTGATACTACAGTTGTTTAAATTCTTTTTTTCACCATTCATCTACATTCAGTACCCCATAATGACAAAGTAAAAACAGAATTTTAGAAATGTTTGCAAATGTATGAAAAAGGAAATACTGAAATATCACATTGGCATAAGTATTCAGACCCTTTACATCAATACTTGAAATTTAGATCATGTGCCTCCCATTTCTCTTGATCATTGCTGAGATGTTTCTATATCTTAATTGGAGTGCACCTCTGAAAAGGCCTCACAGCTAGATATCCATACTTTATCAGAGTAAAAGCCATGAGGTCAAAGGAACTGCCTGCAGGGCTGAGAGACAGAATTATTGCAAGGTACAGATCTGGGGAAGGCTACAAAAAAATTCTGCTGCACTGAAGGTTCCCATGAGCACATTGGCCTCCATAATTCCCAAAAGGAAGAAGGCCAAATTAAGCAATCTGTGGAGAAGGACCTTAGTAAAAGGTGACCAAAAACCATGATGGTCACTCTAACTGAGCTCCAGAGATCGTATGTGGAGATGGGACAGAGTGGCTAGATGGAAGCCTCTCTTCAGTGCAAAACAAATGAAAGCACATTTGGAGTTTGCAAAAAAGCACCCGAAGGAACACGATTCTCTAGTCTGATGAAACCAAGATTGAACTGTTTGGCCCAAATTCTAAATGTTATGTCTGGAGGAAAACAGGCACCTCTCATCACCTGCCCAATACCATCCTAAGAGTACTAAGCACACAACCAGGACAACACAGGAGTGGCTTAGGGACAACTCTGTGAATGTCCACAGTGGCCCAACCAGAGCCCTGACCTAAACCCTATTGAACATCTCTGGAGAGACCTGAAAATGGCTGTCCACTGATGGTGCCGATCCAACCTGACTGAGCTTGAGAGGATTTGCAGAATGAAGAAGAATGGCAGAAAATCCCCCAATCCAAGTATGCAAAGCTTGTCGTATCATACTCAAAAAGACTTGAAGCTGTAATTGCTGCCAAAGGTGCTTAAGGGGTAAAGGGTCTGAATACTTAAGTACATGTGATATTTCAGGGGGGTTTTTTTGATAAATTCACAGACATTTCTAAAATTCTGTTTTCACTTTGCCATTATGGAGTACCGAGTATAGATGAATGAGAAAAAAAAAGAATTTAAACAACTGTAGTATCAGGCTGCAACATAACAAAATTGAAAAAAGTGTCAGGGGGTCTCAATACTTTCTGAATGCACTGTACTTAAATATTTGTTTCTTAATTTGATACCTATATGTGGGATGTTTAAATGTGAAGGATTAATAAATCCTGGAATAGCAAATTATGTTTTCTCTTAAATGTTCCTTCTCTTTACATGGTATTGTAAATAGGCAGTAATACTTTATCAAGTCACTTCTAGTTAAACTGTAGAAATGGTGACATCAATAACATGCTGATACAGCACTCACAGATTTTAAACCTTAGTTTCTTTTTTCTGTATTTTAGACAACAGATTATTGTAAAAGCTGAAAATAAACAAAGCAGAGCAATGCATTAGGGTCACTAGCATGCAATCAGTTAAATAAATCCTCTGTGCAATTTGTGTTTGCTGAAAAGCTGAAAAAAATGAAACATCTGTTGCTAAAGCATCCCAACCAAACCTAAATACTAAGAAAGAAAATGCTTTACCAGTAATGCAGATTATTTAGCAACTAATCACATGAAAAGTCTGCACCACCTTTAAGGGCTGTAATTGGCTGACTTGTGTTGCATAACAGTATGTGTCTGCAGGCCTACTTACACAGTTTTCAAGGGAATAAAGAGGGCATCAATTCCAATGCTTTAATTGCCTTTCAAATACAGTCCACCCATATTTTATTCTGTCAATAATCAGCAAAAGGAAGGAACATGTTTCCATGTCACCTTGTTGTTTACACTAGAAGTGAGGCGATTTAGAGGGGACATGATTTTGATGTACAAAATGTTTAGTGGTGATGGCAACATCAGCAATAAACTTTTTACAGTAAACTCCCTTGAAAAATAGACTTTTGGGGGCGCATGCGCGGTGCGCTTGATGGCTGACGTGCCTTAGAGCCGCTCCGTACCTCGCCGGCATCTCAGGGGACATCTGCACCGGCAAAGACGAGCCATCCGGATGGTACGATCCTCGGTCAGCTCAGGTACGATCCCGGACACACAGCCATGGCCCCCACAGGCACTATCGCCCAGACCCAGGCTGTTGCCTTTCTTTAAATGAAGGTTTTATAGCAAACCATTCCCGTCATGTTGCCCTAGTTATGTCGACATTGCCGAGCGCTACCGGCTCGCCCATCATCGGCAAGGGCCCAGTTATTGTTATTGTTCACCTATGTTCCCTGTTTGAATGTACTATAGCTACATGCGGGCACACCGCAGTTTCATATACTATATGACCGTCTCACTCTTCCAGCCTCCCCGAGCGTTACATTTCACTGTCTATGGGCGGCAGCCCTTGACATGCCACGACTATCAACAACCCCTAGCGGAGGAGACCTCCGATGGATGGCCCCTGTTTAACGCTCCTGGTGGCTGGAACCCATTCACTATCATTTGATCAGGCTTACTTGTTCCACTGCCGGAATATCTTGTATCTTACTTACCCTTCCCCTGAGATGCCGGGGAGTTGGTCACTGTACCCCTCCTTTAACCCCCAGTTCGGTTTAACCACCGGTTGGGAGACCTATTTCTGCCCACAGTTGGGATTCCCATATAGGGATCGCCTTACAGCTCAGGTCAGAACCTTGTACCCGAACTATTGTGTATTAACATGTTGTTGTTCTTTTTCCTAGTTCTCACCCCTCTCTCCTCTTCCGCTCCTCTCCCTCCCTCTACAAGTGACGCTCGAGATCCACTCGCCTACAGGTATGTGTACTTCACAGCACCTTTCCACCCACCTTGAGTATGCCACCTGACATTAATATTCTGTCACTAAACGTCAAAGGATTTAATTCCCCCCGTAAACGCCAAATTGCATTTCGCCAATTTCATTAAACAATCTACCCTTCTTGCTCGGAGACTGCGCAAGATTGACCTGCACCAAAAACCTCTTCGCCTACGCCTCTCAGATAACTTCTTGTCCAGCAATCCACACAAAATTGTCCACAAATTCTCCAAACACTTATCCACGCTTTACAACTCTGCCACTCCGTTCGATCCCTCTGCAGCCTCAGTACTGTTTGCTGGTGTTTCACTACCAGAAATGCCAGAACATTGCCCTAGATGTGCCAGAAATGCCAGAAATGTTCGCATTGCCCTAGATGCACCCATAACTAACCAAGAAGTAATAGCCGCTATAAAAACCCTTAAACTACATAAGAGACCCGGCCCTGACGGCTTTACCGCCACTTATTACAAAAAATACTCCGACATTTTAGCGCCACTATTGACTGCAGCATTTAACGATGTTCGCAATGGATCCAAATTCAGAACAGAATCCCTCGCAGCCACTATATGCATGATCCCAAAGCCAGACACTGATGGAACCCACTGGGCTAACTTTAGGATTACACCTAAACACCTCAAAATCCAAGGCCCTCAATATATCGCTATCATGGCAAGAACTTGATTTGCTGAAATCCAACTACCAGTTCCAGTAAGGTTGAATCAGTCAGTCATCATTGAGTCAGCAGGACTTGGCAGAAATAGTGTATGCCCAGCTTAGCAGTTTCAGTCTCTTACCTAATTACAGATGATCCCAATCATTATGGCAAAAGTATATGAGGGCAGCCAATATTTTCCCTTTTGCTGTGGAGGCATGAGGCTATGAGTTAGGTGATGCTGTTGTGCTGAAGGCCTTTCTTCTGCTGATCAGTGCCATATGATGGGAGTTTTGCAGAAGTTATATTTTGAATTGGCTGCTTTGATGCTGGTCAGAAGATGTCATGTGCATGCCCAAGGCTGGGGTTCAGCTGGAAGTTGCTGAGAATTAGACATGTGCGATTCGTTTCGTTCTGAATAGAAATTCAGACGAAATTTCGGAAATTCGTAGATTCGGAGCATCCGAATTTCCGAAATATAACATATCCGAAATCATCCAAAAGCATACAAATTCGAAATTTCGAATCCAAAATTTCGGATTTGGAATGAATTTCGTCCAAATCCTGTGCGTGCACTGTTTTAAACGGATAAAAACAAATTAAGAAAAGGATTTTAATGTCCCTTTAATAGTAAAGACTGGAGCACAGCAACCAGAAATGACAAATGTGCCAATTCTGCTAACCCACCACAAGTTGAATTTTCGAGAATTCGTCCGAATTCTGAATCCGAATTCCAAATCCAAATTCCGAATCTGACACGAATTCCGAATCCCGAAACCGAATCCAAATTCCGAATCCGACACGAATTCCGAATCAGATCCGAATACAATTCCCGAACCAAAACACATATAGGATTCGGATTCCAAAAATTAAATAAATGAAATCCGAAACTAAACGAAACAAAACACATTTTTAGCCGCTGCACATGTCTACTGAGAATTAGTTTTTGGTGAGTAAATATAGGGCCTGGGGAATGTGTCCTTGATGATGAACTGTTAGAATAGCTGAGGGTTTGGGTGTCAAGCTGTGGTATCCTGGCTACTTCAGGTTGAACCCATACAAAAATCAGTGCGGAGCTGCCACAAATAAGTTTAAGAGCAGCATGTGTAATTTCTAAATATTATGTGCAGTACAAAAGCATAGGCTGTCATCTCTTTTACAATGGCAGAGAAGCGTCTGTCTTAGCCTGTCAAATATTTACTCTGCAATCAAATTCTACTGTTTTCACAAGCACTAGAGCAGATTATCTGTCTCTGGTCACTGCTGTTTGCCAGCAGGCTGTAAATGAAAATACCCTCTGGTGAACTGCAGTTTTTGTTGACGTACCTTCTATAAGCAAAACAGCATCAAAGAGATCTTCTGTCAAGTCTATGTCTACTTGTTATTTCTGAAGTTTACATGAACATCAACAATTGCATCTTTAGCTAACAGGAGCCAAGTCTATGGCCTGACTGTCTAAGAGACAGTGTTTTACACAAATATGTTATATTTTCTCTATGTCTACTCTTGTTAACCCAATATATTGCCACTTGCAGTTCTCTTAATAGTTTTTCTCATTCATTTTCAGCTCATGCAGAAAAAAAAAAGGTAACACCAGAATATGGTGTCCTCTGAGTTAACTACCATATTACTGAAATTATACTTGGGCTTCTCAGTATAGTTCTCTATAGCGGAATTTGATTTCCCAGCATCCCAAGTCAGCATACCATCGGTTAAACATTAATCATATAATTTAGATAACTCCAATAATTTAACACCACTATGTCAAATCAAGGGAACTTGCATTTGATGAGAATGTACAGACAGCAGTGATTAGCTAAGGCTGGCCACAAGCAGATGATTTTAGCAGCAAAAACATTTTACCTGTAGCTTATACCAGGTTAAGCACCATATGGTATATCTTGGCTTTAGTGCTTATTGAATATGTCCAATCTCATCACTCTCCTCAGCCACTGCATTGTTCTGTGTTCTCAAAAGGGATCTTCCTCTAGATCTGATCTGTGAGTATAGAAGGGTATACTCTTCTAAATGTATGTGTACAAATTTTAAGGAGTCCACATTCACACTATGCATTGGCATGGGTGCTTGTAGTCCAATTCAGTAGTGCACAGTTCATTTGACAATGCTTCAAATGAACTGAGAAAATGTTGTCACCCTAGCTTATGTGATTTAGTTGAAAGCAGGACATTTAAAAAAGAGGATGAAACCTTTCGATCCTACGGGAACAATTGGAAAAACATACATTTCCTTCAAGTGTTTGGGTTTTGATATATGCTTTAATGCAAAAGATTAGACATGTAAGTTTTGTTTTGTTCAGAATTAAAATTATTTAAATTCGGACATTCGGATGCATCTGAATTACTGAATTCAAATTTATCCAATACATTTCCTTCAAGTGTTTGGGTTTTACGTACTGAAAATGAATTTTGAATTTCGCCTTTACATGTCTACAAAAGATTGCACTGATATATTTAAACAAAGTATACACATGCCTTGATAGCCTTTGAATATTAGTTATTCATAATTGGGGTTTTACTGGGACAATAGCAGTCCTGATAACCATGTTTCTCTCTAAGTGACATGATGATGAGAAATGAGTGACATGATGGTTAAACACTATTACATATTCATACTATTACTAGTGATGGGCCGAACACACATATGGGGGTCAATGGGGGTTGAACTTTTGAAAATGATTGTCCCACTTTAAGAGGGCTTACAGGTATATGCAAGTTATTGGCCATAAAAGGTATATGGGGGTCCGGGTACTGCCCTAGGGGACAGGAATCAATGAAAAGAAAAACAGTTTTTAAAGGAGCAGTGATTTTAACATCACTTAAAGGGTAAGAATAAAAATGAAAAATTCCTTCAAATATTGTGACTGGGGGGTCCCCATAACCTCCCTGGTGGTCTGTTTATCTCCTCTTTTTTTTTTTTCTATTTTTTACTTTTTCCAGCAGTTCTGGGCGCTTGCAAGGGACGGAACCTGGAAGATGGATGCCGGCATCGGCCGGAGGACACAGCAGGGCTTGGGAGACAAGGTAAGTGACGCACAGTGCAATCCAGAGTGTGGCTCGGGGTTACCTCTTTTGGTACTGTAAATTAACCCTGAGCCACACTCGAGATTACGGCCAGGAAGGTTAACCTGCTTGTGAAGTGGCGGATCTGTACGATGTATAGAACGTGCTGCAGCAAAACTGACATTTCTAAAGAAAAAAAATAATTTTTTACTCTTAAATTGTGCAGTTTACCCTCCCAAACAATACCAGACCCTTTAAGTCTGGTAGGGATGTTAGGAGGGACCAATTTTTTTTAAAGCGTAGGGTTCCCCCTTAAGGTCTGGTAGGAATATTTAGGAGGGACCCCGTGTACAAAAAAACAAAAAAAAGTGTGAGGGGTTCCCCCTCAAAGTCATACCAGGCCCTTAAGGTCTGGTACGAATATTGAGGAGGGACCCCATGTAAAAAAACAAAAGAAAAAGAGTGTGGGGTTCCCCCTTAAAGTCCCTACCAGGACCTTAAGGTCAGGTAGGAATTTTAAGGAGGAACCCCACCCCCAAAAAAGCGCCCCCTCCCTCCCACACCAGGCCACATGCCCTCGGCACTGGGGGGGGGGTGGATCCAGCGACATAATCCATGGTCAATCACGGCGTCCAACGTCGGCGTCCAATAAATTGAAATAATAAATAATTTAAAAAACACCGGTTGCTGTCCTGTCCTCTGCCCACCAACTCCCGCCGCATAATCGCATTTTGAAAGATGCCGCAAAACATAGACAATTGGCCGGAGCTAGCGGTGACAGCTAGCTCCGTCCAATTGTGTAGTTTGCCGTCATCTGATAGGCGAGACATGATTGGGCAGAGTCATCATGACTTTGCCCAATCATGGCTCCAAATGAATACCAAGCCCTGATTGGGCAAAGTCTTGCACCTGACCTGTGGTCAGGTGCAAGATTTTAACCAATTAGAGCTTCGGAGGGTGCTTTGCCGAATGGGACGTTGCGCGGTTGAACAGACCGCAAACATCCCATAAAGTTCGGCGTTCAGCTAACGCTCGAACGGCCGGTGTTCGATTCAAACTCATGTTCGAATCGAACTGGCAGACCATCTATAACTATTAAATTTTCACTGTCATGACATCAGAACAAATGGGCGAATGCGTCACTACTGGCTCCGCCTATCTGTTTGCATTTGGGCTGGGAGCTGTCAAATTTTTAATTTTGCAGCAGCAGTTCATCTAGAGCAGTCAGGTCTGGCGGTTGGTGGGATTTTTTTTATTTTGGTGAGTTGGCGTAGTTGTTCATCATGATTGCACTTGGATTACGTCGCTGGAGAACATGATTGATGTTGGTTTGCAGCGTTGCAAAATTGTTTTTGAGATAAAGAAATTGTCAAAAAAAGTTCTTGTGCTTTTGTTCAATTAAAGGATTTTTCAAAAAGTCTGGTGTGTTTATTTACTTTTATTTAACTCTAGTGAATGAGTAGGGGTTCAACCCCTTACTCATTCACAAGGGGGGGAGGCATTTGGGTGCTCGCTTTATGAAAGGAGGTACACAGATGCAGATGACCACCCTGCTCACAGACCACTACAACCACGTGGGCCAGGGTTGTGGGGAAGAGGCCCTTGTCCCCATGTTTTTTTCCATTTTTGGACCTTGGGGTCTCCCCTAAAATTCCTACAAGACCTAAAGGGTCTGGTGTGACTTTTAGGGGGAACCCCACACTTTTTTTTAACTTGGGGGTCCCTCCTAATATTCCTACCAGATCTGGTATGGTTTGGGAGGTGGACTCCACGCTGTTTGTTTAATTCTTTTTAAAAAATAACGTTTGGGGAGAGCAGTGCCCTTCGGGAGACCAGCAGACTGTTCTCTCCGCTCCGGCTGTGTCTTTGGCTCAGCCAAGCTGAATTCATATGTTTCTGCTTGGCTGAGTGCTTCAGTTGCTGTACAGGTTGTTGTGAATAGCCATACAGCAGCCCTTCAGTTCGGCTGAACTGTAGCTGAAGTGTGTCGAAGGATTAGCCGAACGCTCGGCATAATCCATCAGCAGCTTAGTGAATAACCCCCTAGAATCTTTTCATTCAGACATTGCCTACAGATACAGTAAAGGTGATATAGTTGAACAAATGACTTACAAAATTCACATGGTATATTCATTCTCATTATCAAAATTAACAAAATGCTGATATGTCACATGAAAAAGTAAGTACACTCCTACATTTACCACCCCTTCAAATCCATGAAATTAGACTAAGATGTTATAGATTAGGTGCCAATGATTAGGACCTCCATAGGGAGCATGAAGGTGGAACCTTTCTTGTTTAAGCCTCAGATATTTAGGGTCAGGTGTTTGCTTTGCAGCTGACCTGTGTTTTGTCGTCATGATAAGATCAAAGTGCTCTTTATTCTGACTCCGATCGTTGTGATAGCGAAATATATCCCTTGCTGAGACCTCTATGCCTGGCCTGTATAAGCAGATATACTCACTGCGGACAATCCTCGTCAGATAGCTGAACTCGTCAATACCGATTCATTCAAAAGAGGTGTTTATTCTTAACATCAAGATTACAGCAGATGATAGGAACAGCAGTTGAACGGTTATAGTATTGTGCGGTCAGAAAATGATGCCTTTCCTCCGTACTGTGCAGATTACATGTGTGTCCTTGTTACATGTGGCTATTAACTGTGGCCATGACACAGGAAGTACTGCACACAGGAAGAAGGAAGGGGCGTACACTAGGGGGAAATACATCATCACATGATGAATAATTACAGAAAACATGTTTGTTACAACAAAAGGCCACTAGATGGCAGCATAGGATAACACATGGATTTAGCTATGAGAAAATAGTTAGGCAAAACACACTATGTAAAACTTCTATCTATATTAATTTCTATAACATATTCTATGCCCCATTGGGGCGGCACACTCTTTAAGGCCTTAAAAATGTTGTGGGTGCCCATAGGCCTGACAAGAGATTTAAATGAATCATTTCAAATCAATGATTTCACTGTAAGGAAAATAATCTACAAGTGTTGTAGTTTTTTGATTAATGCTAATTTATCCAGGACTGTCTGACCCAGCAAATTCAGCTCAAGAGCTAACCATCTGATGCTAAAAGGAGTCTCAAAGAACCCTAAAAATTACACATTGGGAATTTCAGGTACCGTAACCATGGCAACAATTGGTGTCAAAGTACACGCATTTACAATGAAAAAGAGAGTCACCAATTTAAATTGCATGTGAAATTTGACAGGGAAACATGTTTTGCTGTTCAAGAAGAACATTATAGCATGACTAAAGTTTGCCATTTAACATATAGGCATATAAAACTATCCCTTCTAGAATGACGTGCCATGGAAAGACAAATCAAAGATAAAGCTGCTTGGCCGCAGTAGCAATAGACATGTTTGAGTAAAAACCAAAGACAACATTTCAGAAGGACCTCATACCAGCTGTGAAGCATAGTAGTGGAAACATTATGATCTGCGGTTGTTCTGCTGCTGTTTTGCTGGCATGACAAGCTTTCAGTCATTGACTTAAAGTGTGCATGATAAAAATGTGGGACCATCTGTCCAAAAGTTGAAGTTGGACCGAAAATGGATCTTTCAACTTGACAATAAGCACACTAGCAAAACCATTGAGGCATGCCTCAAAATGAAGAAAGGAAAAGTTATGGACTGCATAAATAAAGTGATTTGAATCCCATTAAAATGTCATGGAGGATTTGGAACATGAAAGAAAAATCCACAAACATCTTGCAACTGAAGAAAGTAATTTCTGTTAAACACAGTTTGTAGTTACACTTTATATTTTTATTGAAAAAAAAGGATTAAAAAGGCAAATTTTCTTTGTGTATTTATTTAACGATATCATCTTAATATGTTGGCACTTCTTGAATATAGATCTAATGATATTTGCCTGTTCAAATATGTAAAAAAAAGGTCCATAGGATGTAATTACTTTTTTTACATATAGATATACAGTGTGTATGTGTGTGTGTGTGTGTGTGTGTGTGTGTTATATATATATATAAAAAAGTATGTTTGTATATATATATATA
>NW_017306529.1:1404410-1408517 GCF_000935625.1 Nanorana parkeri
ATATATATATATACTGTATTTATTCATATTATTAGTATTATTACTACAATAAGTTAACCCACCTTCAAGGTTTTTTGTGGATATGATTTTAATAATGAACAGCTATATGACATATATAACTTACAGTATATAACATAAAGCACAAAGTAAAGTTTTTTCTCACGTTACCCAAAATCTGCAAAAGCATTAATAGATCTTGTTAAGTTATTTTAGCTTCATATGTGAGTTTCTATTCCAAGTGACTTAAGAGACAGAATTTAATTCACAAATACATTTAGGGTGAACATATGCACCTTATTCATGCTTTTAAGATGTGGTAGAGTGGCCCATTTATGATTTATTCATGAAGCATTTACCAGCATGCTGCATATTCCCTTATAAACAATTTTCTTTGTGGCTTGACCTAGATGCCTCCTAAGAAATCCTGTATCAGATCTACAGTATATTTGATGCACTGTTGAGAATTACTTATTTTGTTTAAATGGAAAAAATAATATAATGTTAAAAAATGTATTTAGGGGTCAATGCATTCACCACTGCAAATACAAATAAGACATGTCATGCACTTTATGTAGTAAAGAAACTTGATTTAGTTCAATGATTAATGTTTTTTGCTCCCTACTGATTCATTTGGATGTTTCTTGAAATGTTCTAGGTAAGCAACATATATCCTTAATTCGCTGCTATTGAGTTTAAAGAGGAACATGCATCCTGTTTTGGTTAGTCAATGAACACTTTGGGGTTGATTTACTAACCTTATAAACATGCCACAAACAAGTATACACCTCTGTAGTGTGTTCCCTCCCAGCATGATCTATTGGAGGAATCTAGACACCTTTGTAGTGTGTTGTGCAGGTGTGTTGTGCAAAGCCCTGCATGAATTGCAAGGTGATGTTGTGTAAATTAGCTCTACATTGTGTTGCTTGCGTTGATGAATGCAGGAATGTAAATGCATGAGCTAACCATTTTTGTCTAAACTGTGAAGCAGCATTATATATGCATCATGTGCATGATTTTTCCATATATGGCATTAGTGGAAATATGCTTTTAGAGACTTTTTGGTTGATAAATATGTTTTGCTGTGTAAAAATCACACGCACCTGGTGCGTGCGTGTGTTTAGGTTAGTAAATCACTCCCTTTGCATCACTTATTAAGACAATTGAGCATCCACAGGTGGAATTCCATCAAGCAGAAACATTTCACATAAGGAAAAACTCCTGAAGGAAACCTGGCTTTTTGTGATAAAGTTACCAGTTCAGTTTCTTGCCTGACTGTCAAGTTTTGTCCTAAGCCCAGGCTGCTATTATATCCTCAGTCATATGAGCATATTAATTAGTGATGCTTTATTTTAGAAATAATGGTGGTCATTTTTTTTTAAAGATTTTGGGACTGGCTTCTGTGGTCAATAGTAGCACATTTCCTTAATTTTACAATGGGAATGGGATTAATGCTGGGCAGTAGGTAGAGTAGGAATAGTTTAATCTTTTTGGACACTGAACTTATGAAATAGGATGGCATGATGTGTTGCAAATGTTGCATTGGAGTCAAAGGTCACAAATGTATGTATGGACAGGAATATCTTCATCTTGGTATAACTGCCACAATAAACTATCATTGCTAATACAGTAAACTCCCAGTTTTCTGGCACCCATGGGGATTGGTAAATGTCAGATAACTAGTTTCTAGTTGCTTGAGAGTTACTGATAACTCTCAAGCAACAACCCCCCCTTTCCCCGCCCCATTTATCTGCTGGCTAGATTCTGCTATTGGCCAGCTGAGGAATCTAGCCGTTGACCGGAGCAAGATGTAAAAAAAGCATTTACATAAATTTAGTTGCTAACATTGCTAACAAAATTTTTTAGTGTTAATATGTCTATCAAGCAACTGGCAAAAAAAATTGAGGACATATGTGGTTGCTTGAGAGTTTTGGTTGCTTGAATGCCAGATAATGGGGAGTTTACTGTACTTTGTTTAATGTACTTTGTACTGTCCTTTGGCTAATGCCTCTCAGATGCTTGCTGCTAAAGCTAATTTTTCTACCACTCCTGAACATTTTTTAGATGCTATTTATTCAAATGTTGGTTCTATTTTTAATCTTTCATGGCTGAATGCGGCACCACAAGAATAATATTTTTCTGCAGAGCGGTTTATTACATAGCATTAAAATATTTTATCTTGTGTGCAAGGAGAAAGAGCTACAAGGAAGAAATAATTTGTTACGCAGAACAGCGTGTTTCATCATTTTCAGTATAAAATACTGCTTCAGGTGAAAAATTTACCTTTAACCTCTTGCCGTCCGCCCGTAGTAAAAAAACGGACGGACGGCACTGCTGCATTTGCGGGTTGCCATCTCCAATTTTTTTCTGCTCGCGCGCGCCCCCTAGCTGGCACGCACGGGCAGAAAAGACCCGACGGTTGCACACACCCGTTACCGGGTGTTTCACATATAGGCGATCAGCGGGTCCATAGCCCGCCGATCGCCTATATGTGCTCGTATTCCTTAATATATTAAAAAATAAAACCCCCAGTGGTGAATAAATACCACCAAAAGAAAGCTCTATCTGTCCCCAAAAAAGGGTATAAAATTCATTTCAGTACAGCGCTGCATGACGGAATAAATGTCAGTCAAAGTACCGCAGCGCTGAATACTGAAAAATGGCCTGGATGGGAAGGGGGTTTAACACCGCGGATGTCAACTGGTTAAATAAAGCATGAAATGTGATGTGCAGAAATCATCAGTGGTGTCATAAGGGGAAGGGGGGTGCGGGGGATGCGGCCCTCACCGGGTAATACCATCAGAGGGGGTGACACCAAAATGACAGTCATTTTGGTGTCACCCCCTCTGAAAAGTTGGTCATTCGGTCATGAACTGTATGAAAGAGGAGAGGACCCTGTGGCATAACTTATCCCATGAGATGAACAATCCCTCCACTCTCTTAGACAATGTCACGCGGGCTTACTGAAGTGATGACATCCCGGCGGCCACTCCAGGTGAAACCTGGCCTGCGGACGTCTCTGGAAATCATGCGATTTATTAAGTCTGAATTAAGATAATTTACGTGTCCTAAACATGCTGTATATATTTTATTTCCATAATATTGTCAGACTGCAAATGTAATAAACATTTCACTGACAAACTTTTTTTAATGAGATAAATATAAAATAATTATTTTGAATTTTTATTTCCACCCAAGGGGTATCCTTTTTTGTTTGTTTACCAAACTGTTATTTACTGCTTTGGTTTAAAAAAAACAAAGGCTTATTACCTACAGCACTCAATAGCTTAACCCCTCTCAACTGGTGGGAGTTGGCCCTTTAAGATATTGTAATACCAGAGGCATTACTGTGGCTTCCCAATCATTTGATCACTGTATTTGGCTATAACAGTGATAATCTGATTGGGAGCCTATCCTTCCAGCTCAGATTCCTCACTGTATGACTAAGAGCTGTTAGTGACAGTGCAGTCATAGTGCATGTGGGGTGCGAGTGAGCTCACTTCCAGCACAAAATAGTGACATATACCATATGCACATTTGTGAAAGCACACCGCCGAACTGCCACTTATAAACATACAGAAAGTGTTAGGTAGTTAAAAACATTTTATGTATGAAGAGTTTACACTGTTTCTAAAATGATAATGGGGTTGTAATTGATGAAGTCTGACTTATTATCGGCCAAACGCACTGACGCAGTAACCTGGAGGTCCCACCCACCCTCTAATGCTGTATGCTGTGCACCAATACAATATGCAAGCATGGATACCCACAAACTAGGCAGAAGGGACCATACAACTTCCTAAACCCTGCCAGACTATTCCTCAGCTCAGTGGAGGCTATTTGCATTGGGAATTGCATCAGTTTACGGCCATTGATACGTGTATGGGCATTTAAAGCTCCAGTGGTCACAGACACAGGCTGCATATGTGGTATGTGCAGGTTTTCAACGATAGATATGTGTGAAGGACACTATCTGCAGTGGCGTAACAACCGGGGGTGCAGCAGGGGCGCGGGCCCCGGGCGAAAAGTGAAGGGGGGGCGCCAGCCAAAAATGGCACTTTCGGCTAAATGCCGAAAGTGACATTTTACTGCCGTTTTGTCGGCGCGGCG
>NW_017306529.1:1408900-1412463 GCF_000935625.1 Nanorana parkeri
AAAAAAATAAAATATTAAAATTTGAAAAATTTAAATAAAAACATGTGTGTGTGTGGGGGAGGTGCAGGGTACAGTTCCAGTGGTTGTTTAAAAAATGGGGGGGGGGGGAAAAAAAAATTCTGCCCCGGGCGCCCAGAACTCTGGTTACGCCAATGA
The DNA here is from genome assembly GCF_000935625.1 of Nanorana parkeri. Taxonomy (NCBI): domain Eukaryota; kingdom Metazoa; phylum Chordata; class Amphibia; order Anura; family Dicroglossidae; genus Nanorana; species Nanorana parkeri. The sequence goes on from NW_017306529.1 coordinate 1,409,057, forward strand.
CTATCTGAAAAAACTTTCCAATAAAGTCCAGTAAGACTTCAAGCTTTAACACAGTGTGGAATTCAAACTTTTAGTCGCATCATGTGGCTTTCAATGGACAAAGCCCCTTGGGGCTATAAACTTGAGATATATTTCAACAACAGTGGCAGAATAAATCTATCTGATGGACCTCTACCTAAACTTTTATCTCAAAGACATCCCTCCTCTCAGGGATAGTATGTCTCTCAGTTAGGAAGATTCCTTGTATTTATCACACCACTTTCAGGATAGATTCTACTCTTAGTACTGTGGTTGTAAAATATGACTAATGTTGATGGTGTGAGTAGAAATATATATGATACAGTATATATAATTTATGGAAAAATGAAAAAAGGAGGTGCACAGTCCTCATCAATGCCATATTCAAACAAATTGGACAATATAATTCCCTATATACTAATGAAATATATTCACCAATTAGTTAAAAAGTAGCTTCCACTATATGTATCAATAATTTGAATAGATATATGCCCCTTAGAACAGTGGTAAAGGAATGTTATTTTTATATTTGATATGTTGCACAGCCCTTTTCTTTCTTGTCCCTTTTCTATGGGATTTTTATGGTTTTAAAGGGGACATACGGTTTGTTTTGATATCTATCTGGTTTGTGGAATTTAATAATTTTGTTCAATTAATCAATTGTTACTTTTCTATATATATATAAATTGTTAATTTTCTATATATTTTGTGAGATAATAGGGTAGCTTTAACATTATTCTAAGGGGCATATATCTATTCAAATTATATATAATGTATGCTAGAAAGGGCAGTGTTATTCTCTAGGTCAATAAAATGTAAAATTACCTTTTAAGGTGGATTATATTTACTATATATGCTATGCTGAACTACATTCAGCATATGGTGGATGTATGGGGTCCAGACGCCTGCTGTGTTTTTAAGGTGACCACTTTGTCATTTTTAAATTGGTGGTGATTGCTGTGTGCTTATTGATTTTTAATTTCAACCTGTCATATGAAATAAAGATATTCTCTTACTTTTTGTAAGATAGGCAAACAGCATCTGCCATGTTCTTTTTAGAAAACCTTCTGTAAATCCTATATAAAATAGATTAAACACTTTACTCCAAACCATTATCATGCTTCTAAAGGCAATATTATACAAGGCTTTTATTAGCTTACTAAGCAATGTCAAAGAAAGGTGCAAGAAAGGTGCATAGAAAAAAAATGTTTCTTTCCAAACATCAAGCCTTGTCTTAATAGTTTCTTAATTTCTTAGTAACAGCAGTTAAGTCTGTATCAGGACCCTAAATTATAGCGAGAGACATACTATAAAAAATATTTTTGTACTGCGGCCTGCTTTATAGGAAATACAATCAATAAATTTTCAGCTCTGTGGACATTTGTCAGCTAACTGAAAGAAAGTTAAAATAAAAATATGTGTGCTGAGATTAGTGAGGTGTCCCTTTTCAAAATAATGAAAACAATTTGGTTGATTTTCAAAGTTTACAGTTTTTGAAGCACATACAATGCAAGCAGGAAACTATCCCATAGCCGCTAACTCTGTCTTTACCACTTTTACTCCCATTCCTGCTTTGATCCTTACTAAATAACAGACCCTAAATCTGGTCATGTCCAAAGTGTATTTAACCCTAAAATCTAAAATGTAATATATTATAGCTTACCAGTACGTACCAGTACTTAGATGTGATGACTGCTTTTTTTAGGCTTTTTTTCTTTATTTTTACCTAGTTATTTTGCTATGAACACACTTTCCATCCTATGGAGAAAGGCTCATTCACTGTACTGTACCCATGGTGGAGCAGTTTTATCACTCTAGGCCGCCTTAATGATTTGGACTACACAAATCTCCTTTTTCTCATCCCCATTACATAGAGAGGCCTTGTTTTTTAGTTTACAGAGGATAGAGAAAAGAGAAAGCTGATAACACTGGTTGATATATAAGATCAGATCACAGGAAATTACAAGTAATATGTTTTTGACAGGATCAACAGAAGTTTGTCTGTGCTTGCAGAAAAGTTTCTTAGCCTGAAAACATAGAACTTATTTTGCCACCAGATGTAGGAACTATTATCTGCAATATTTTAAATTTTTGTTCATGGCTTTAGATTTACATTAAAACCTGCTGCTCCTGTATTTTACCACAATCCTTAGCCATAAATGCTACTGCAAGAGAAAGAGGCTGGTCCTGCAATTTAACCCCCCTTCCCATCCAGGCCATTTTTCAGTATTCAGCGCTGCGGTACTTTAACTAACATTTATTCCGTCATGCAGCGCTGTACTGAAATTAATTTTATACCATTTTTTGGGGACAGATAGAGCTTTCTTTTGGTGGTATTTATTCACCACTGGGGGTTTTATTTTTTTACTATATTAAGGAAAAATTACCGAAATTTTAAAAAAAAAAACATGCTTAATAACTCTAACTCCATGTGAAACTGATTTTTTATCTGATATGCAGAAAAACAAAGCTGTGGTCCACATGTGCACTATCACCCTCAGATGGAATCAAACCCATCCTCTGGAATCTACCTTAATACTTGTGGTCAAAAGTGCTTTTTCCCCATCAAGGAATTTATAACACCCACACATCCTTCATTGAGCTCAATATGGTTAATCACAAAAGATAAAAAAGAACCATAGAATACCTTATAATAAAAATTTTATTAAAATAGCAAAAGTAAAACACATAACAAGCACACTACAATTAATGCACTTGAATCAAAGTATATGATAACAGGCAAAAAATTCAGCCTCAGGCAGAGGGTCACCGTTGCCAAACTCCCAGACAGTGCAAGCATCCTGCAGATTGACTTTGCCCACTGGCATGCTTACTGACATCACCAGACTCCACCCTAATGTGCTATTTTCTGTGCCCCCAATGTTTACACAACACTAGGGCAACCTATTGTGTTATCCCTCTTGTAGCTTAATTTCATTGAAGATCAAGAGCTTTACAAAAATACAGTATTACTCCACATTCATTTGTTTAGGACTCGGACATCAAGAATCCGACATATATCTGTCCCTAATTCAGTACAAAGTATGCACACTATCAGTGGAGAAATAAAACACGCTGACACCGAGAGTCAGTGTAAAGATACTTCTACTTTATTGTTCTGCATTGTTGCGTCTTATATAGGCAGTGTATATGTAAACATAGCATTTGTGATAGCTTTCTAGGTTATAATAGGACTGATTCATTAAAGCGTAACCTCCTTCCAGCATTCTGACATCCTCGTCTTGGGTGTCGTCTCTCCTGGAGGCGCCATCTTGGCTTCTATTTCTAGTGCGTACTTCTCATAGGAGGGGTGCTAAGTTGAGCAACTAACTAGGCAGCCATTTTTAGTAAGGATTAATATGAACAGGAACAATAACATATATATATAT
>NW_017306529.1:1414809-1458125 GCF_000935625.1 Nanorana parkeri
TATATATATATATATATCACAATATATTGAAATAGGCATTTTATCATAGTCACTTAACCACATCCATTACAAATTGATACCAATCCCAGTCAGCCCTATAATTTGATAAAAACAGGAAAAACTATATCACTGAAACAAACATTTAGGTTACCTTTTGACAAAAAAGTCCTGATTAATAAAAACTGTTTACAAGCATATTAAAATTACATTAAGAATTACTTATAACAAAGTTCATTGATACCAATCCCAGTCAGCCCTATAATTTGATAAAAACAGGAAAAACTATATCACTGAAACAAACATTTAGGTTACCTTTTGACAAAAAAGTCCTGATTAATAAAAACTGTTTACAAGCATATTAAAATTACATTAAGAATTACTTATAACAAAGTTCAGATTGAAATCTATTTTCAAACCATTAGAAACTAGGGTTTTGGCCATATACATCTATTTTGATTCTTTTCTTTGACGGATTCCTCTTTAGGTTCGCACTCATAATTTTTCACAGCTGGAGGCCTACTATCGAACAACATAGATTTGCGCCATGTATAGTCTGCCCATATATATGCGCTTGCAAATACAAATATTCATATGTGCCAATTCAATAATGAACCTCTTTTTCTCTCCAGGAGTATTTGGTAACCATCAATAGATTCCAAGATTATTAGTAAATGGTATGATATTTAATTTCATGCAAGTGCTCCCTCACGTTTCCGCAAGGTTATAGGATTATACGATTATGCGTTTTGAGCTTAAAGTACTATTAAGATGTTATTAATCGATTATTTACTGGTAAACATTGAACGCTTTAAATTATCTACCCAAGGGGAGGAGAGTGTGTGTGACAAAAAGTCGGTTTGGTGTGTAAAATCTGCATTGACATGAAGATTACACCACGCCCCTCTGAGGAAGCCCATGTCGACGGGCAAAAATGTGTACGTGTGTTGATGTGTGTTCCCCGATGCTCTGCAAAGCTCCTCCTGAATTGTGCAAGAAAGAACTCTTTGGATACGTGATCAGATAAGTACAGACTGTTACATTGTCCACTGCATCCATATGACATGGACTATTATTATGGAATAATTGGCTGATTGAGGCTCACTAATAGTGACATATTATGATACTACTCTGTAACTTTGGAACTGGACACAATTGATTGCTTGTTTGTGCAATAAATCATGGTGGCATACTCTAGAGCTATTGTTTTACAGCGTTGTATATCACAATGTTGATCCTCTCATATGGAGATCTGGAGATCAGCTGATAAGGCTGTTATTAATGTTGAGCAGGGAGTATTCCCCTGACTCACAGATACAGTAGGAATTACTCAGCCAGCAACACGTGTGATCAGTGGATTTACATTACATGTACCCCATTCAAACAGTTTTTGTGCTCTGGAAATGGAGGATCATAATTTCCATGCTGCATAATGGTGGTTACCAAATACCTCAGCACTGGTTTATGTATGAGCACATTTTAATGTTTTAATTGGTATTTATTTATTCATGAATACATAATAAAGTTGGTTTACATTGTTATTATGTTATTTCTGTGGTGAGATACTGTTTTTGAGGGTGTTTCTGTGTATTTAAAGTTATGAAAGACACTGCATTTTGTAATAAATCAATGTGGTTTATTTTGTAATGCACACCATCAGGTGTGCTGTTTTGGCAAGAAAAATACTAATAGAATGATAAAGCAGCATGATCAGGGAGTTGTGGGTGTTGTCACAGCGCTAAAGGTCTAAATAAATGAAAAATAAATATAGATATATAAATATTAAATATATAAGGATTTACAGTGAGAAACCACCCGGTGGAAAAGGTCTTCAGAGAGACCTAATGATATGAACGAAATATGACAGACAGATATGTCCGTTGAAACCTAAACATGTGCTGATGTGTAACCATGAAACTCCTATAAACTATATTCCCCAATAGGGTACCACGGTGAATAAATACAGTGTAACAGGGTTTGCAAACCACAAAGTTAAAAAATACAGAATAAAACGTGTAAAATTGACTAATAAATATAAGACCAATCACAAAAAATGTCTTATAGGTGCATCATATCGTGCAAATAACAAATGAAATGAAAATCGGCTTACTACTGATAGTCCACTTTCCATAAGCGCAGATCTTTGTTGCAATCCCTCCATGATCAGGGAGTTGATCTTACCAATCTGCTGATGTTCTTTCACTGTCCAGTCAGAAAATTGGGGTGAAGAGAGGACACCACTGTATTTACTGTATTTCCTAACTGTAACTAGTGTCATCCACCTGGCTTGGCTGTGCTGTGCTAGAGAGTTGTGTAAATCTCTGAAAAGAATGGTCAGACACAAAAAAATCCTTTGCTAGGTAAACCAACTTCTTTATACATACTTAATTTGTGTATTTAACTGTTTATCTGCAGCTCAGCTTTAGGCTGGGTTCACACCTAGGCGTACGGAATATGCGCGTTTGCCGCACATTTTTACCACAATTTCCGGTAAAAAAACGCACGACAAACGCGTGTTTCCGAGGGCTACCTGGCTGTATCCCAATGGATACGTGCGGCAAATACGCCCCAAAGAAGCCCCTGTACTTCTTTGGGCGTAGGGCATTTTGCAGTGCGTTCCTACGCACTGTAAACGCCCAGGTGGGAAACATGCCCATAGGCAATCATTGGTTTTCACATGTTGAGCGTTTTACAGAGCGTAGGAACGCGCTGTAAAACCCCCAGGTGTGAACCAGACCTTAAGGTTCATCATCTTGATTCAGTTATGAAGCAACCCTGTCCTGTAGTTATGTAAAGGTCAGCAGGAGGAACCATTAAGGGGTCTATTCACGAAGCTGCCGAAGGATCTAGCCATAGCTTCGGCCGAACCTTCGGCTAGCTTCGGCCCCAGGACCCCTTCGGTTCAGGAGAACCGAGGGGGTGCTGTACGGGCTATTCACAATAGCCCATACAGCTCCCGATCACGGCCGAGCAGCTCAGTCGAGCGCTGAGCCGTGCTGAAAGCCGAAGCTGGCCGAGCGGGTCAGTCGAGCCGAACGCATATGCCTTGGCTCGGCTGAGCCGCGCTGAAAGCCGAAGCTGGCCGAGCCTGCTTCTGACAGCTGGGTGGCTGGCTCCGGCCACTTGCAGAGAGATAAGCGTCCCTGGTTACCTGCTAAACAGGGACACTGATCTCCAAACAGTAAACTCTCCCTGGCGCTCCGGGAGTCTCCTGCTCCCGGCCTCCAAGGAGAGAAACACTGCTTTTTCTTTTTTTCTTTTTTTTTCTTCTGACACGGAGCCGTGGGGGGTGGGAAATATCATGGTAGCTTAGGCATATCTTAAGGGCACACAGCAGGCAATAGTACAGTCAATACAATAAAGAGTAATGTGCAAAACTGACAAAAGAAAGAAACAAAACAAAACATCGAAGAGGGAGACATCGCTTCAGAAATACCCGTAGCTGCCGCAGCCGTGAGGACAGGCGGGTTTCCACGATCTTCTGCAGCTTCTCTCACTTGTCAACGTAGAACATGACCCGACTCGGGCTTCTCGAGGCAGTGGGGCGGGCAGGGGGGAGAGCCAGAGCGTGCGGACCGCCGGGCAGAGTGGCGGTATCCCTAGGTTTCCTGCCATGGAGGCCAGAGCCAGTCCCGTTGCGGGGATGTCTATAGTTCAGGTTGATAAGAAAAAGAAGGGGGGGAAAAGAGAGTAGGGTAGTGTCCGATCGCAGGGGGCTCGGTACCTGTAGGTTCGTCGAGGGGAAACCAGGTCCAGACATACGGTAATGGTGGTCTCGTGTAGCACGCTGACCGCATCAGGCCAGCCGGCCTATCAGCGATGCATGGGTTGATGCGCTCTCGATGCAGGATGGTTTAGGCCCGCGGGGAGCCCTCCCTTGATTGGCCCGGGGTGTTGGAGTATCGACGCTCCGGAGGAGTAGATGAGGGAGCCGGAGATTGCCCATCTGGGAACCGGAAGGCTTCGTACCAATCTGGGAGGTCTACTAGCGGGAGACGTAGCTGGTCGCAGAAGCGTTGCAGGTCTGCCGGGACCGTGAGAAGGTATGTGCGGCCGGAGTGGGTGGCCGCTAGGCCAAACGGGAACCGCCATCTGTCCGGAATGTTGCGGGAACGTAGTAACTGTAGCAGGGGGCGCAGAGCTCTCCTGTGTTGTAGGGTGATGTGCGAGAGGTCTTGGAACAACTGGATCTCTGCATTCTGGAACAGGAGCCACTGCCTGCTCCTGGATCAACGAAGAATTTCCTCTTTTAGCCGAAAGTCGATTAGACAGCAAATCACATATCGCGGCGGGTCTGCTTCGCCCCCTTTAAGCCTCAGAGCCCGATGGAACCGCTCCATGGGGACAGGCGAGTCCGGTGGGCGGTCAAGCAGATCATTAGAAATGTGTAGTAAGGCTGGTTCCAATTGCGAGGCCTCGATTGTTTCCGGAATGCCTCTTACCCTCAGGTTATGTCGGCAGCCCGTATTGTCGAGATCCTCCAGGTGACGATGCATTTCCATAAGTCGGGCGTGGTGGAGGGTAGTCTTGCGTTGGACCTGCCGAACAGCAGAGGAGTTGCGGGCGGTCTCATGTTCCATCATCTGGATGCGATCCGTCAGGGTGTGTATGTCGGCCTTCAGCTCCGATATTGCCGCCGATAGCGTGGATTTAATGCCCAGAGCTATGGAGGTGAGATCCGACATTCGGGGCATCTGGCCCATCATTGTGAGCAGGTCGGGATGCAAGTGGGGTGGGTCTCCCAATGGGTCTATGCTCGGGCTGCTGCCAGGGGAGTCCCCAGCGGAGGGAGATGGCGCTGTGTCCTCCATGTGGCGTCCCGACGGTTGAGATCGGAACATGTCTGGAAGGTTTCGGCCAAGTTGTGTTCCCGAATCTCAAGGGGTTTTGGTCGCCTGAGTGGTTTTACCAGTTCTCCTCATGATGAGGATGGTGGAAGCTCAGTAGGCATCAGAAAAGTAGCTTAATAAGAGGGGCCCAGGTGTCGGAGGGTAGAGACTAGACGTCCATCTTGGTCCTGCACTCTACTTTTTTTTTTACTTTTTAAACAATTTTTTCTGTTTTGCTCGGTCCCTCTGGCTATTCACTCACTGCTTTTCGGCATCTATAAGAATAGGCAGAACAGCAGTGAGTCCAGATGTTGGATCACTCGGCTGCCCTCGGCAGCTTAGTGAATAGACCCGTAAGTGTTGCAGACCTACATTCCCAGAAGTGGTGGTTCCTGTAGAAGGTTTCACCAGTAGATTTCTCTGTATCTAAGCGGTGTTCAGCTGCATGAGCGGTATTAGAGGAAAGTATTTACTTGCTTCTTTACAGGTACAGCGTTTTTGGACGTTTATAGTTTTGAAACAGAGTCACTTTAAATTGTTGTATAAGTAGGGCACCTTTTTTCTTTAAACTGTAAAACATAGCAAGTGTAAAACAGATTCAATTAGAGCTGCAACAGTTAATCGATTTAGCCGATTAAAATCGACGATTGAAAACGTTACTAACGTTTTCGATCATCGATTCGTCGGCTATCAATTGATTTCCCTGTTCGGGGCTCTACACGCGGCCTGAAGCACACGTCACACGCTGCTCACGTACCGCTGCGCCCGCCGTGCTCACAGGACACCTCCCACCGCACGCTGCTCCCGCCGTGCCCACAGGACGCATAAGCCACGCCCACCGCTGAAGCCTGTTCGCGGCTCCACACTCAAGCCCCGCACGCATGCACACCACACTTTTTTTTTTTACTTCCACCGCTCCAAGCTTGCTCCCGTGATGGACTACAATCTCAATACAAACTAGTAGTCCATCACTGGAGACTTTTTTTTTAAAATCCGATTAATCGATTAATCGAACTTAATAATCGGCTAACTAATCGATTATGAAAATAATCGTTAGCTGCAGCTCTAGATTCAATTTAAAAAAAAGTCACAGCAAAAGGTAATATATCAATCTATTAAGCTTTAAGAAAAGACACATAATTTACCAGTAAGGAGCTAATGTGGGTTTAGGTTGTTACCTTTGATAGTGAAAGATAAATAGTCATAATCCCTTGTTAAGCTTGTTTCTGTTTCATGCACTATTTAAGCAGTTTAAATGGTCTTAATTTAAGTAATTTTAGTCACTTATAATGAGAAGAACCCCTTGCTGAAATATAAGTGCTATATCCTCTAATGCAAGTTACATCAAACCAACATTTGCAATATAGCAGTCTGAGCAGCAAAAGAAATGCCATTGTTAGTCTAATATAGAACAGCTTCAAGCAAGGTATATTGCTAGGTGCATTGGCTAATTTAGTATGCTGAGTTTATTCTTACAAAACACTCCTTTGAAGCCTCTCACTGAGCACATCAGAGCATTTTTAACACTGGCCTATATTTTGGATGTAGACAAAGATTTCTCCAATAACAAGGTAGAGAGGATTCCTGATTCACAATTTGGCCTAATATTCTGAAGGGCAGACACAAAGAAGAAACAGTGTAATCATCTCCTGCTGTCAATAATTCTAAATGCCCACTGCTGTCTGTGGTAAACTTTATACAGACCCAACAGCTTTATGTAGGTGCACAGAATATACTACTGATACTAGTGAGAATCATTGACTTTGTATATCAGGGATACATAGGCATTTAACTCTCCTGGGGTTACACTTTTTATAGGATGGTGGTGGGTTCCTTATAAAGCAGGCTATACACCTTACAATCTCATTGTGCAATGTCTGGAAAATCTCCTAAAGAATGACCAGCAACCATCTTGTGTGAGGCCCTACCTAAACAATCCTTTAAATTTAAACTTAATTTGGTAAAACCTCACAATTCATATACTGTAAAGCCAAAAGTGTGTTGACACCTTACCATCGCAACCACTAGTTGTGCGTTTCTAGTGAGGGTTACAGTTACGGGTAATGCTACAGCATACACAGACAGATTAGACAATTGTGAGCTTTGAACCTTGTGGTAACAGTTTGGGTAAGGCCCTTTACTGTTCCAGGATAATTATGCCCCTGTGCACAAAACTAGGCCCATAAAGACATGGTTTGACTAGTTTGGTGTGGTGGAACCTGAGTTGCTTGCACGGAGCCTTCAGACCTCTCAAAGCTCATGCTCGCTGCTGCGGAGCTGCAGATCACTGACATGGTACAAATTATTTCAGGGGGGCTGTGGATGGCTTATAAAACAAAGTAATGGTAATACTTGAAGCATGTACTGTTTTGATGCATTCTAAATGTATTTACATAATTTTCAGAGAAAAACAGACCTGGAGAAATAAGCGGAGGGGCTACATGACTGTGGGGAGTAATGGTCCCCAGGAAATTATTAGGAAAAGTAGGGGTTTCAGGGGGGTCTCAGCATCTCCCCCTGTTCCTAAAACATGCTATAAAGTCTCAGCCCCCTGAGTGCTTCAGCCCTTCTTACACCCCCTGGTTCCGTCTTTCCAATGGAAGCTCATCCAAGGACTCTCCAGCAACCTGCTTGCTGAATGCCTCTCCCCATGCAGCTATGGGACCTGGGAGGAATCCCTGTTGGCGATGGAACCCATGGGAGGACATGACCCCCACCATCAGTGTGCCTGTCCCCAGCGGTGTATTTACCTTTGCTGCTGCCCTAGGCACCCCCCCCCCCCGACGCCCTCAGCGAATCTGCCGCTCCAGGCAAACGCCTTGTTTGCCTCGCGGCAGATACGCCCCTGCCTGTCCCCTCTCTCACCCATGATCTTGCAGCTGCCTGCCTGCCTCTTCAGCTGATGCTTTAGGCAGCGGGGGCGTCTTGGCATTGACACAGTTTGGGGCAGAGGGGTATCAATCTTTGCTGGGGGGCCCAACATGGAGTGGGCAGTGGGGTGTGTGGATTAGACATGTAAGCCAGCAAAAAATGTGTTTAGTTTCATTTTGTTTTGGATGTTTTGTTATTTTGTTTTTCGGGATTCAGGTCTGAAAGTCAATTCGTTTTGGGATTCGGATGAATTTCGGATGAGTTAAAAGATCATTACCAAATAATATTTGTTGCAAAAAACAGCCGGCCGATCGCTTACATGACAACATACAGTGACAGTGTGTGCCCCCCCCCTCCATTCCCATGCCCCCTCCGCCGCCACCGCTGCCGGTCATTCCGGGCTCCGCTGTCCCCCCTGCGTGCCCAGGACTGGCACAGCAGCTGCTTATACTGAGTACAGAGGAGAGATCAGCATTCTCCCACTGCTGAGCTCTTCTCCCCTCTCTTTAAAGGCAGAAGTGAAGTGTAATACATCACTTCCACCATTAGCTGTAATTTCTCTGGCTGCTATAGTCAGCTATAGATATAGATCCCTGCTTCATCAACTTTTTTGGGAGTCACAAGGTGGCATTAGCAGTCTTAGGGACCCCTGATGTCAACATAAAGAGGACCTGTCGTTGTATATTAGCTATCACACAGGAGGCTTCTTAACCCCCCCATGTGATAGCAATAAAGTTAAGTGTAAAAAAAAAAAGTAAATACAAAATTAAAGTCTCATATATAAAAAAAATCAAAAAACAATCAAAAAAATGTAAGCATGTCGGGTGCGCCTACATGTGAAAAAAAAGATTACTCCCTTGGTCAGTTAATAACCTGACATGTCTTCCAATACCATTTCTATGCTGATGACACTCAAATATATCTTTCTTCTCCACAACTTACGCCCTCTGTGTCCTTGCGTGTCACTAGTCTACTAACTGACATATCAGTTAGTAGATTAGTCGGAATGTCACAACACTTCTTAAAACTCAACCTTTCAAAAACTAAGCTCATGATATTTCCTCCTACCCGTGCAACTTCCCCCAACTTTTCCTTTGAGATTGATAACGCAACTATCCATCCCTCCCCATGCCAAGGTGCTAGGTGTCATCCTTGACTCCAACCTCCCCTTTTGCCCCACATCCAATCACTATCCAAATCCTGCTGCCTTCACCTTTGTTACATCTCCAAAATATGCTCCTTTCTCATCAATGAAACCACAAAGCAAGTCATCCACTCACTTGTTGTCTCTCATCTTGACTATTGCAATTCCCTCCTCATTGGCCTACCTCTACACAGGCTATCCCCCTTCAATCTATCATGAATGCTGCTGCTAGACTCATCCACCTAACCAACCGCTCAGTGTCTGCAACCCCCCTCTGCAATTCCTCCACTGGCTTCCAATAACCCAAAGGGTAAAATACAAAATATTAACAACCACTTACAAAGCCATCCACAACTCTGCCCTCAGCTATATCTCAAACCTTGTCTCAAAGTATCACCCTAACCATCCCCTCTGCTCTTCCACAGACCTCCTGCTTTCCAGCTCCCTCATCAACTCCTCCCATGCTCGCCTCCAGGACTTCTCTAGAGTCTCTCCCATCCTCTGGAACTCTTTACCCCAACCTGTCCGTCTATCTCCCACTCTAACTGCCGTTAGGCAATCCCTTAAGACTAATCTCTTTAGGGAAGCTTATCCCTCCTGAAACTAACCACTGAACCATCGTGTTCTCAAACAATTCATCCCCACACAGTTACCTCCTCATGTATCAATTGCCCCTCCCTTTAGATTGAAAGCCGTCACGGGCAGGGCCCTCCTTACCATCTTGTTTGAATTGCATTGTTATTGTAATTTCTTCCTTAAATTGTAAAGCGTTGTGCAAACTTTTGGTGCTATAAAAATCCTGCATAATAATAATAATATTAATAATATTTTATGTTTTACCAAAAAATTGGGTACTGATAAATGTTTTTTTTTTTTTCAAAATTGTATGAAAGTTTTTCATTATACAGTAAAAAATAAAAACCTCAATGGTGATTAAATACCACCAAAAAAAGCTCTATCCGTCCCCAAAAAATGATATAAAATTAATTTCAGTACAGCATTGCATGGCGGAATAAATGTCAAAGTACTGCAGCGCTTAATACTGAAAAATGGCCTGGACAGGAAGGGGGGTTTAACACCATGGTCAGCAAGGGGTAAAGGAATTTTTTCCAAGGCGTTGTGTGTTTATTTACATTTTATTTAACCCTTTAGTGAATGAGTAAGGGTACAAGTACCCCTTACTCATTCACAAAGGGGGGGGTGGCATTTGGGTGAAAGTGGGTACTCAGATAAGTCCCCCTGCCCACAGACCCCTACAACCACCGGGTCAGGGTTGTGGGTAGGGATGTCCCAATACCGATAATAGCATCGGAATCTGGCCCAATACAGGGCATTTTGACAAGTACTTGTCAAAATGCACCGATAAATAGCGCCGAAGCTTGCACTATGGGTTTTTTTTCTTACTTATCTCGCCAAGCGTCGCATCACTGCTGCTCAGGTGGTCGGAGCTCCAGGTGGGGGTCCTAATTTAGGTGGCCTGAGACTGCCAGATGACCCTGCTCGGAGTGCCGCCCACCGGAGCAGCAGTGATGCAACGCTCGGCGAGGTAAGTAAGAAAAAAAAACCTGCAGCGGCGAGTCAGCGCTGGTCCTATGGGAAGAGCTCCAAGTGGGGTTCTAATTTAGCTGGCCGGCACCTTTGAGCCAGCTAAATTAGAACCCCACTCCTCCCTAGACATGTGCGATTCGTTTCGTTACGAATCGAAATTCGTACAAATAATATCTACATATAGAGTACATATAGAGTACACACTGCTAATACAGTGCAAACAATAGATGTACAATTATCCTCTGCTAACATGAATGGATTAAATGATCTGTATGTAGCCCTGTACTAGGGATCATATAATCCATTCATGTTAGCAGAGGATAATTGTAAATCTATTGTTGCAGTGCACTCTATATGTACATGTACTATATACTACATATAGAATGCACTGCTACAATAGATTTACAATTATCCCCTGCAAATATGAATGGGTTAAATGATCCGTAGTACATGATATGTAGCCCTGTACTACAGATCATTTAACCCATTCATGTTAGCAGTGCAGAATTGTATATCTATTGTTGCAGTGCATTCTATATGCTCGCTCGTCTCCCCCCCCCCCTTTTTTACCCTTTGGTGTAGTACAATATTGAGAAGGCATAGGCTGATTAGAGAAAAAAGGAGTAAAGAGAAAAATGTAGGTGGTGGCTCATTCTGAGGACCTTTTTGAATTGGTTGCAGGCATTCACTATATTGTCCAAAGTACCAGAAAACTGTTTGGCTCTTTTTTGCTACATGTATGCATCAGGAGGTGTATAGGGTGTAACAGTTCTCCCAGAGGAAAGCAGTGTACCCTGGTGTCTATTGGGACCACAAGGATATTGAGTTGTGGATACGACTTATGGTGCAGCCCAAGGATCTTGATTAGCCCTTTTTTGGGGGGGTCACTAGCAATTCAGGATCCTTGGTATCAGGGTCAGTTGGAAAGGCTTTTGTTGGCAGTTCACCAAAGGTTCTTGCCAATTTGGGACAGCGTATAATTTCAAGTATGAGTGCTCTGGCTGTGGAGGCTCGCAATGGGTTTTGCTAGATGTTTCAGAAAAGTTAACTCCCAACAGACTCACTCCACTGCAAAAAAGGGATGATGCCAATAAGGCTAGACGTAATAGTGTCATATCTAAATAGGTATCCTACGGCGGCAGAAGCAGATTTTTTTGGCAGATGGTTTTCGTTTTGTTTTCTGGATCCCTTGTTCCCCTGTTTTGATTTCCATGCCCAGTAATTTGAAGTCAGCGCTTTTGCATCCCAAAGTTGTCTCTGACAAATGGGGCAAGGAGGTGGAGCTGACTGGGCCTTTTGAGGAACTTCTGGTCCTTGACATGATCATATCCCATTAGGTGTGGTCCCTAAGAAAGAGCCTAATAGATTTAGGCTGTTTCACCATTTGTCTTAGCCCAAAGGGGTGTCAGGTAATAACACCATTAGTCAGGAGTTGTGCTCGGTGTCATACACTTCTTTTGACACAGTGGTGGCTTGGGTTTCATCATTACAGCAGGGAGCCCTTCATGTTGAAAGCTGATACTGAGGTGGCGTTCCACCTGCTGTGAGTGCACCCAGATAGCCAATGTTTGTTGGGCTGTCACTGGGTCATTATTATATTGACCATTCCCTGACTATGGGTTGCTCCATTGTTTTGTTCCTTTTTTGAAACATTTACTTTTTTGAGGAATGGGTCATGTGCAAGGAGGACCAGATCCACTCTGTCATCCCTTGCATGGATATTTCTTGTTCATAGGCCCAGTGGGTTCTTCCATTTGTTTGTTATGTTGCCCATCTTGCAGTGGGTCACCCAGTCTTTCTGAATCCCACTTGCACCAGTCAAACTGAGGGTGCGGTGACAGAACTGAAGCTTCTGGGCATCGTTATTTATACTCTGGATTGCTGCTTGTTGCAGTATAAATTTATGATTTGAGATTGGCCATGGATAAGGGTACAAGGGCGAAGATGGTACGGCTTCACCAGCTGCAGACACTAGTGGGCAGGCTGAATTTTGCTTCTTAAAATATTCCCATAGGGTGGGATTTTAACTGCTGTTTATGTTCTGGCTTGTCTGGGATCACATTTTCATATCATTTTGTGAGATTAAATAAGGAATACAAGGAGGATTTAGAGGTCCGGGAGGTATTCCTGGAGTGGGTTTAACAGTAGGTTGTTGTGGATAGCTTCCATGGTGTTGGTGTTTGACATAGAACTGTATACTGATGTGGTGGGTGGTACAGGTTTTGGCAAAATTGTTTAGGGACCTGGTGTAGAGGCTTGACCAGCAGACTGGCATGAAGTGCGTTTTTTAGGTAACTTGAACCTGTTGGAGTTGTTTCCCATTGTGGTGGCCATGGTAATTTGGAAAGAGAGGTTTCACAATTGCTGTGTTCACTTTCACTGTAATAACGTGGGGGTGGTAAACAGATTGCTAGTTTTGTCCCCTCTGTTGGTGAGGCTGTTAAGGCATTTAGTGTTGTCTTGCTTGTTTCTTAATTGTTGTATTAGAACAGTACATGTTCCGGGTTTCCAGAATTCCATCTAATGCTGCATCTTTTTTGGTAGGGCACAAAGGGAAAACAGCAGGGAATTCCTTGTCCTGGGTACCTCTGGAGAGTAGCACTGGGATTCCAGGGACTTGATTTGGCATTTTGCATTTGACCTGCTCTGCTTCTGTAGAAAATTCCCAGTTGTAGTGGTGGTCTGGTCTGATATTGTAACCAGGAGAGTTTGGAGATTTGTTTGTTCATTGAATCCCCTTAACAAAGCACGGATGAAGGTCGGTTCGGAGGTTGGCAGATTTGTAGCCAGGATGTAGCAAAAATTAGCACATTTTCTACAAGTACAGAAAATACCAGTTAATCCTGATAGAAATGTAATGTTCTGTGTACTAAACTAAATTTCAAACAATGTTATTAGCTACTAAAGCTGTTACTACAGAACTACAGAACATCTCCTGACATGTTATGGAAATGAGGGGGTGTTAAGTAATGAAAATCAGGAGCAAGTAGCTTATGGTGAAAACCCAACTGCTCCTCCATAGATACAGTACAATGTGTAAGCGTTGACACCCTAGGATAGGGAATGTGTTACTAGCAGGATCACAAAATTAAAAGAAAAGAAAAAGCTTTCAAAAAGGAAACTGATGCAGCCACCACATTTAAGGACTGGTAAGGTGCAATATATTACATTCTTGTTTTTGGGTTTAGAAACATGCTTAAAGATTAACAGTAGCACAAAACCTAATATGGCTGAAAAATCTATATACAAGACCACTCTGTTGATTCTCTGTCAGCTGGTACCAGCTACTACTGTGGGTTTAGAAATAATCATTTTCAGCAGGTTCAGTGTACATGGGGGAAGCTATCACTCATATATTTTTATTCCCATCCATCAAAAGACCGCAAGTGACAGACCAGACTTAGTCATGTAATATACATTTTCATCATTACCCTCTGGCTGTGAAATTTTAGGCCAAAGCACTACAAATTGGCAAACATATTTGTTTTGCAATTTCTCATTGATTTGATACATGAGATGGATCTTGACCAAAATCTAAAATGACAGCTTGAGTTAGAAATTCCAAATGAACAAGGATAAAAGTCTACATAATTCATCATATAAAAACCATGCACATATACAATATTATAAATAGATAATGAAGAATATAATAGTATACTTTTTTTAATAGCCTTAAAAGCAATTAGTTATTAATTATATAGTCATTTAAGGCCAGAAACGTCATGACATCTTTATAATATGATTTATAGTCCGTACTAATTGATTAGTAACAAAGGACAGCGTTAATTGTAAGCTGGTATTTGAAATTGAATAATGCAATTTAAAGGAATAAGGAAGTAATAAGGAACATAGTTCCACCTCCATTTCTACAAAATTCGCAAATTAGTGACAAACAATAGATTTAGATTTTGTGTGTGGGGACAAAAGAGTCTTGAGACAAATCTCATATCATTCCCCACTAAAAAAATTAGCTCAAAGCAGAATGGGATGGTATGCATAAACAGCACTCAGCCAATGTCTGCAAATCCTCAAAAGACTTCTAATTAAGTCCTGTCATAAAATTGCCATGTCATAAAACCTCTAGCAGAGCTCTCAACAGACTAATGTATTCTGGTCATAATCGGCTATTGTAAAACCATTTAGAAGCAATACACATTTGAAGTCTGGCTTTCTTTTCATACCTTTCCAACTCATAAACTCCACACCTAATACATAATTGTGGTTATGATAAAAACAACATTCATAACAAGTGTCTACCTGAATGTATAAGAAAATAATGATCAGTTAGATAACAAACTACCCTAAATGAGGGCAAGAATGTTGAGGGGGCACATTACCCCTTCTGAGGAAACCATGCATACGAATGGTGATTTCATTCTGTGCAATATTATGTTAGTTGTTGGACTGTAAAACATGGTCATCTGGAAATACTGATGCATTTAGAAAATCTGGCCTTGAGAGGGTAGTACTTGATGGCACTGGTACTGGATGTCACTGGTTCTGGCTGGCACTAGTATTGCATGACACTAGTACAGAACGACATTTGTCGCCAACATAAAGAGTTGGCTACAGGGACATAGTTACAAAAATGAAAAGCCTTGGTTTGCATCTCTACGTTCGGGAGCATGTGCCATTGTTTATTAATTGCACCCCAGTGCACCTAGCCTTCACATGTGCAATGCATAACACCAGATCTCATGGTAACCTATTACCATGCATTGTGGTGTGATGCAATTAAAAAAAAAGGGTGCATGCACTCCTTTGAGTGTGATTTAGCAGTGGTAGGCAGCCCATACAAATAAAGGGACTGTCCTACTGCAATGCACCTGTGCTATCGTAGGACAGATATACGGGGACTTATTCAGCAAACATAACAACCATGCTATAAACAGCAGTTCATTTTACACTGAGTTTTTTACAACTGAATGCATTCAAAATTTAAAGGCAATTTAAAGAGATTCTGGCTAACTTTGTATTATCTTGGCAAATAAGTTGCCAAAGCTCAGAGAGTGGAGGATACTTGAACTAGTGAAGCCACTTACCTATATATCTTGCAACTATAAAAGTTTAATGAGTAGGGCAGCAAAATTTACAAGCGTGAATGCCTAGATGGAAATTACAGCCATGCGGCAGACAGGCTCTATATCTGTTTAATTGCACAAGATTCATGTTTGACTGTGGTATAAGAATAATTATATCGTATGTACTTATTTCATTTATTTACTTATTTACACTTACGTACTTTATTTTCAATGTGATATTAATCTGGTTATATTTAATAAAAAAATCCTACAGGGCAGTGGGGTGATATTTGTTCACATGACTTATACATAAGACTTATCGCCATATGGCTTGGTGTCTCTATAACTGTCATGATACATCTTCATTCAGTTATATGAAGGAAAGTAGGGCTTCTTTCATTTTTGGGAAACCTAAGAAATGTATAAAGCACTGACCCATAGATTTCAGCTCACATGTGTGTGTGGCACTTGTTTTCATTCCAGTATCTATATTTAGTATGATAGTGATGCATTTGGCTCAGAGCAGACCTCAGCTGCAGGATCCTTGCACTGGCTGGTCTAACAGTATTCTTTAGCTAATGAACTCATGATTCATACTTGCATTTCCACTCCTTGCATCACTTGAGGGCCTTTAAGGCCTTCTTTGCTAAGGTGACTTTACAAAGACAATAAGTGATATTAATTTACAGTCACTTAATAAAAAAAAAAGAATTATGTAAAACAGATCTTATCATTAGATAGCTAATTCGTATCCTCATATTTGGTAGTAAAAGTGTAATATGATTTGAAGATCTGTGCTGTGAAATATCAAACAGTTGGACTGTTGTTTTCTTCTTTGGTCTGACATGTTTTTACGCAAGAATACCTCTAGAGCTCCAGGCAAGGAAACGTTTGCTGCTATTTTTCATTTTATTTTGAAGGATCACAACCACAAGCAAAATTTTGTGGCATTTTAAGGGCAGGAGCATTAAGATAATCTATTTGAGTTAATCCTTATTAACACTATAAATTTATAAATTATATGTGTACTTAATCACTGTGCTATGATCTGTTTTAGTGACTCTACATACATTTATTTGTGAAAAGATAACAAATCACATAATTTTGCTTTGTTTATGTTTACAGGCCCCAGGATGTTTAGTTAAAAATTACTTTTTCCAAGTGATCACACTCAAGAGAAACATAATGCAATCAACGTAAAAGTTATTTTATAAAAACGATTTTATAGAGCTACCAGTGCCTGCAAGAAAATACATTATATGACTTTGCTGAGATAGATAGGAAAGCTAAGGTAACACAGTGTTTCAATACTTCATTCCCTTCATGTCCAATAATGCATTTTAAATACTCTTTATTAGTGAACAGAAATATAAAAATACAAGATCATCATTCACAATGAATAATATAATCTAACTTGTTGACAAAGATTTTATAGTAAACTCAGACAATTTTGAAAACCTAATCTTTATTATTATTATTGATCAACACTTTTTATTTATATAGCATCAATATATTTTGTAGGATTTAAAATGTATCCAAAATCCAAGAACACTAACTTACTATATTGCAACTAACTAGTTATTAGATGTAGTGGCTGCATTTGTTTTCTTCATTTAGGCTTTGTTTCTTCTATTTTCACCTAGTGATTCTAGCAGTAATACATTTCCCATCCTAGGGTGATAAAGCTCCCACTTTGTACTGTTTTTATGGAGCAGCAGTTGGGTTGTCACCCTAGGGTGCTCACTTCCAGTTTGAACTACAGAACACTAGGCATTAGATTCAGGTGGACCATAAGTTCAACCCATTTTCAAGTCATTAACCATTCAGGAAAACGGTGTACTAATGCGGCCATTTAGAAAAGCCAATAATAGTGGTTTTCTAATGTGTCAGCCCTCTTCCTTTTAGAATTGAGGGTTCCTGGAAGCCTTTTTTCAATGTGTGGAGACTTGAGTAGATATAAAGAGCTGACAGAATGTTGTTGGCATGGAGAAACAGTTAATGTTATACAGTGCTAGCCTGTGCTATATACAGTACTATAAATTTCTATATTGTGCTACATTATTTCAGCTCCTTCTGCCTTCTCCAAACTCTTCACCCTTTTGTGAATAAACCTGATAATGTTTCAATGTTTCAAAATTTCTAGTGTATAGTATATAGGGCAAATAATGCTCTGTGTCTTCTAGTTTGCAACCTATTCTACTGCAATATTTGTTGCTGATGTTTCTATGATATTGTGCACTCTAATTGTGATTTCTAGCTTACAAAAAGTGTCTAAATACTGTCTATGGAGTAAGTGCAATATTTATGTCTTCTTTTGTGAAACATAAACACTTTAATGTAGATTTGTAGTCTGAAAAGCTGCATGCTGTGTGTCCTTTTCATATTGTGGCCTACCTCAAGTGTTTAACCCCTCTCAGTAAGCTCTCAAACCTATGTACCTTTAATGGACCAGGGTAATTTTTACATTTCAACTATGGGCCTGTTTACTTGGCAATATCATTGTCATTAGTTAAGATAACAAAGTAATACATACATTGAATTATGGGTATAAAATAGGCTTTCTTCTGGTAATATTGTTTTGCAAAACTTATTTTATTTTCTATGTAATCCATTGAAAAACAGAAAGAAGAGCATTTTTTTCCTGTTGTGACCAGTGTTTGTTAAAAAAAATGTAATTAGTTTTACTGTAAATACATGTAATTCTATAATGAGTCCTGTTTAATAGGCATGGGCTCAATGTTCGAGTCGAACGTTCAGCAAATACACAAACTTTCAGGGCGTTCAGTGGGCTGTTCGCCCGCCGAGCACCCCTCAAAGCACTGTGCCTTGTGAGCCCTGTTGGCTAAAGCCTTGCACCTGACCACAGGTCAGATGCAAGACTTTGCCCAATCAGGGCCGAGTACTCTGTAAGAGCCATGATTTGTCAAGATGACTTTGTCCAAACATGGCTCACCTGTTACAACTGTAAACAGTTGGGTGGTGCTAGCTGTCACTGCTAGCTCTGACCAATTGTTTACATGTTGCCGATATCTGTCAAAATGCCATTCTACGGCGGGTGTTCGTCATGAGCAGATGGGACGGCGGTCATCATTTTTTTTTATTATTCCTATTTATATTTTTATTGTTTAATTTTTTTGTAAATTATTTTTTTTAAATAGATAAAATAAGTTTAAAAAAATCATACTGCCAGTGAAACGCGCCTTTCATTGAAAGGAAAAACATGCTAAAAAACACGAGAAAAACGAGCAGAAAAAGTACGCTCAGGTGTGAACCCAGCCTAAGCCTGGCACTACCACTAACACTATATATAAAACCTTTTTTTACCCAACCTAAAACACACTGACACTAACACTGATACTGATGCTAGCACTGACAGTGATGCTAGCACTGATCCTAATGCTTGCACTGAACTAACACTAACTTAGATCAAGCTCTGATCTAACTACTTTATCTTAACTTTTTTACTTCATACTTCTCCTCGAGCAAGAAGAAAAAGTTTCAATGTATGTTTTTCTCCTCACAAAGGAAAAACAGTACAAGGGAGGCTTCCATTCACAGTGATCACTGTGATTGACTATTACAATGATCATATGAAGAGAAGCTGATCCATTCAGACAGCTCAGTCTCAGTGCTGGGAGAGCACTATGGATCGTACTTTAAGCACCATATATATTCAGCGCTACAGCCATTGCAGTGATGCTGCATATGTGTGTGATGTGGTTGGGAAGGTGTTAAATGAGACCAGTTCTCTGAGGATTGGACTTTTATATATTCTTTGTTACAACCCTGACCCTTTTTATGCAAAGTTTTAATAAACTACCTGACCAGCATCTTGGAGGGAAAGTTAAAATTTTCAGGTGCTGTAGGACTACCCCAGGTCAAGTTATAACAGTCAATTCTAACTGTCGATTATTGCAGTCTATTGCAAAAAGCATCATGTCGGAAAGGCCGAAAAGGACAGGCTGCCTCCCGAAGCAGTTGTTTAAAAGATTAAAGGAAAACCAATTACCGGCAATTGAAATGTCATTTTTTTCTTTTTAAATGTCACTGTTTGCTGCAGCAGGTTCTATACATCGTACAGATCTGCCACTTCACAGGCAGTTTAATCCCCATCCCCACCGGCATGATATTTAAAGGAAATTTTCATTTTTATTCTTAACCTTTAAGTCAGGGGCGCCCACAATTTTTCGTCTAGAGATCTACTTTTCAAATGACAAGCTCAATGAGACCTACCAACTAAAAAACACCTGCATTTAGGGGCGGAAGGAGGTGTGCCGGTGCATTGAACTCAATGGCACTGCAGGCACGCCCCTCGCCCACAGTGCGATCGCCTGCAACCGGAACCCAGGCACATTAGTGCCTGTGTTCCAGTTCAGTGTGATCCGCAAAAATGCTGCGTGCACTATTTTTGCAGATCGCACTGGACCGGAATGCAGGCACTAATGTGCCTGCGTTCCGGGTGCGGGCGATCACACTGTAGGCGGGGGGCATGGCTGCGGTGCCATTGACTTCAATACAACCCCATGCCCCCTCCTGCCCCTGAACGCAGGGAGTCGGCCGACTTACATTCCAGTGCGTCCTAGAGACCCCAGCGTCCTGTCCTCCCGCGGTGCTCGTGTGGCCGACATTGCACATGGCAAGAGGTGTCCTGCCCCTTTCCATCTGCTGTGTCTCACACATTCAGCCGGCAGCCGCACGAACACCGTGGGAGCATAGCCGTAGCCAGCTCCTTTTGCGCCCGAGGCAAGAAAAAAACATGCCCCCCCCCAACACGTGTGTGATGTTACCCAGCGCCCTGCCTCCAGGATTTTTTTTATTTATTTCATTTTCATTTTTTTTTTACTCTTGGGGAGGCTACGGTGAAATATCTGGGGTCTAAATATTGAGGACACAAAGCACAGAGGCGCGAGAGAGAGAGAGAGAGAGAGAGAGAGAGAGAGAGAGAGTCATATACTGTATTTAAACATAATTATAATTATTTAGTGTTTCATTTATTAAATTGTGACATATCAGCAGAGCATTTTTAAAATTACTCTTTTACATAATTTACATACAGTATATTAAGTCTATATTATTATATTTTATGATTATTGATAACCTTTAGAATATCTATGGATGTTACTATTTGGACTGAACTTTTTGGGGCACTTTAAAGCAGGGAGGGTAAGTACATAACTTTAATATATACCATGCCACTTCATTCAACTAATGGAGCCCCTTGTTCAAAAACCAAAACTAAGTCAACGTTTACATAGGGCTTGTTCATTGGATGTTCATCCACTGAGCTCTTCATTGTGGGGAGGCAGGGGGTAGGTCCACATGCTCCACCGTACCCAAAATTATGTTTTATTTTTCTTGCTATGGTGGTTGAACAGGCTAGCAGGGGAGTGAGTTGAAAATAAGTACATGCTGGCTACCCTCCCTGATCTAAAGCAAATCTTCAACGTTGAAGACTACTGTTTCCCCAAAGACAATGTGACACCTGAAATGCTGCACGGCTTTCCTTCATGGAAGAGAACACTCGCACAGTCAGGGAATATACAGTTCATAATACTTTGGCAAGCAACAGGACTCCCATCCAAATATATGCACTACAAAAATAGTGTCTCAATTATTCGTTTTTCTCTTGACCTTTTCAAATGAACCCAAAAGAGCTGAACACAGTTTCCACATTGACTAAATATTAGTCTATTTTAAGGGCTTGCTCATTTCTCATGTGCTGTAAAATTACTCTTTTGCAGGGGAAGTACAACTGTGCCCTCATTTGTCTCAATCTATTTTCCGTGCTTGTATTTGAAAGAAGGTCTCTGAAGACATGGCACCATTTAATTATTTAGTTTTATTCCTTTTGCTTTTCCTCTTTTCAAAAGATGCAAACGCAATCCAGAAGTAAACAAGCTGTACTTGGAAGCCATTACATCTTGTAAGGTAATAAATTAGAAAAGATGTTTCATTGCCACTCAGCCTTAGTGAAAGGGCTGACCTTTATTGATAGATGGAATTTAGGCTACCTACTCCAAATAGGTAGAGTGACTGTGTGCCACATTGTTTGCTTTAGCATGCAAGACAGTATGTTTTATTAAGGTAATTGAACATTTTTACTACCGTGGTCCTACTATGTATAATAAAATGTCATCAGAAACCCCACAGAGATTCATTTTAGCTACAAAGGAAACATTAAAATTGTATATAAAAACAAATACTGAACCTGTGTAAAACTGACTCGATACACAACCCATAATACAAAAAATGAAAGAGATAACATCATGGCAAAGATATAAAGGTTCAGTAAATATAATTTTCAATATTTCATGAAAAAACTAAGGATAAAATTCATTTTTGAAAAAAATTTAAGTTTCTATTCAGGCAAAAGTGAAAACCAGCATTTTGCAAGGTTTCCCATAATATACACCCATTCCCAATATGCTCCTTTTTCTTAGCCTAAGTTAAGTTAAAGAAAGTACTTGGTGATCTTGCTGTTTTAATGAGTATTGCTTGGTTTCCAGTGCCAGGCCAACAAGGCTATACAGCTACTTCATTAGTATGTGTATTCTTTTCTTTTTCGATGCTTCTCCTAACTGTACAATGACTGTAATTGTGTATGAGCTCCCACAAGACTCTGCTTGGTCACATACAGCTCTTTTATTTATCTCTTCCTCATCAAACCTCAGGGAAATCTCTGCCCCCGGGTAACCATGTAAAGGAGCAGCACAGATCGTTGGCGGTCATGTGAACTCATATAAACAATTTTTAAGAAAAGATAATTTTAAGACAATTTTTAGACATTTGAGCGTGCAAAAGCAATATTAGAGGTACAATTTAAACCATTAGGCAGTGGATGCTTTTCAGTCTATTCTTATTGATAATGGAGTTGAATATCAGTACAGCTAGACTAAATTATAACACATTTATTAGCTTATTAAAACATTCCATTCCAAAAAAAGTGGACAATGAAGTGGATCTGAAGTTTAAAAGTTAAATAATTGATGATTATTCTAGCTTTCGCAACCAAATAATCGGGATTTTATTAAAGAGTCTCAAGACAAAAGGAAGCAAGAAGTCAAAGACCATCGAGACTTCCCAAAGATAGGGCGCAGCGAGGAGCCAGAGGCTGAGACAGGTGGATGCCTCAAAGGATTTGACAAGTAAGGGATGGTTGCCCATCAGGACAGCTCGGATAAAAAATGCAACACAGCCATAACACAGTACAGTAATAATACATAGGCACGGTAATACAGTGGGGCTTACCCACAAAAAAAAAGAAGACACAGTGCAATAATGCTGGGGCTCACCCGGCAGCTGAGAAGGCAGAAGATAAGTGGCTAGAGCAGACTGCGGCTCCAACAAAATGGCAGCTGCTGCAGATGTGAAGGGCTACGGTAAAATGGTGGTGGGAGGCATTCCTAATGAATGCACAGAACAAAGAATCGGCCAACGTTTGGCCAGACCGCGGCTACAACAAAATGGTGGCCATGGAGGAGTGTGGCGTCTGTAATGAGTTCAATAAAACAAGGAGTGTGAGATGTACGAGTCACTAACCTGCCATGAGGAGCAGCAAGAAAGAGGACCTCACTTGGTGTGGGTGGACTTTATAACATAATGTGTGCTGCTCTTGGTTATTCTGTTTCTGTGATGTTTTTCTTGCTGCTATGGGGAGTCAGTAAAGAGAGTTATGCAAAATATGAAGCCTCCTGTCTTGCCATAAAATTGCTATTTTATAGGGAACATTTAGAAATGTTCATCATGCCCAAACAGTACCCTGAAAATGTCTTGAATTTGTGTTGAATTTCCTTCTGTAAAATAGAACTTCTTGATATGTTAGTGTTTCTAGAATCTCTTCCATCTGCATCCAAATTGCTGTAAATCTGCATTGTACAATCTCACACTGCAGCCTCTGACTGCTATTCTCACAGGATATGGAGTGAGATTTGGTGATGTCACTCCTGTGCTGTTCACTGTTTGCTTTCTAGAAACTTTCACATAATAAGGATGCAAACCCCTGCCTCCCCCAAGATGGCCACGTCCACACAGTGCATAACACGGCATGGTAAGTGAGTAATGGTGAAAAGATCAGTTGCAGGGAGACCACAGGAAATACATGTAACTAGTCATTTGCTTTCTTTTTTTGGGTTCAGCTTCCAGAGTTTAGTTCCTTTATTTCCGGAGTTTCCACCCCTATCCCCCTTGCAGCGTAAAGCCTCCTTTCTTCAGAGACCAATTTCCACGAAACTTTGAAGTGTGTCTGTGGGAACTTGTACATATTCAGCCAAAATAAAAGCATTTGTGAGGTCACCTACCACATAGGTAGTTGTGTTGGTCAGGCGTCCATAAACTATATTGTAGATGCTCTTGATCCCAGAAGAAATGGGAGGTTTTCTCGTGCATTTATTGTCTCTTTCACAACATGTAGCATGCACTTTAAAAATTGAAAAACAATAACTTTTAGTCCTGATTTTACTTTAAAGAAATTCAGTTTTTCATGACAAATTCTCAAGCACAGCTTAATAAATACAATTATCCAACTATGAGAAAAGTAAATTCTCTCTCTACCCTACAGTGAAAATAGCAGATTACTTGGGATATTAGGAAAGTGCATGTCTTCAAATGTTTGTTAATAAAATAAAGTAAAATAAAAATTTGGCCCAGAAAAGCTTTCTAAATAACCCAGGAACTGGGTAACTGTTGGAACTGATATTTCCCATGAAATTAATTTTGAAGTTTTATAAATAAGCTCTTATGTTTGATCGACTTTACCCACATAATAGAGTGCACATAACACATGCTGCTCATATTTTATATGCACCAGTTCAGTTCTATACTGAAACAGCATTAAGTTCATTTTTCATACTAAATTACATTTAAATGACATCAAATATGTATATTAAAACAAAAACAAGAAACAAACAAAAAAAAAATATCAATATACCAAGTAAGGGAAATTGTGACACATTAATAATTCCTGTAATATGGCTAATTTACATAGCAGATTTATAGAGAATTTGGAGGTTTGATTTGTCATGTTCCACTTCAGTAATGCTCCAGATCATGATTCAATCAGTCAGCAGTAGCTCAGAGCCACCACTGGTTATCTTTCTGCCCTGATAAGCAAGTAGCTATACAGTATACAGGCTTGCATATAACTTGCCCTTGGTCAGTTTTTTTTTGCAAGGACATTGCTGTGTCTTAACAATATGTTAAGCTTATTGGATATAATCAACTTTGACCTTTTATTATTTTATTATTGTTCTGTACTCTGCAAAGTTAATTGCAAATAATGAATGTCATTTGGAGTAACAGCTGCCAACTGGCTGATGTAACTAGTATTTTACATACTAAAAGCAATATCAAAGTCGATAGTCTGTGACATTTTAATAGCTCAGTCTTTTTTTGCTGTGATTAAGCAAATTATATTAAGCAAATTATGTTCTGATAAAGTGCAAGTTTAAACATTGTGGTTTATACTGGTAATAAAACATTTCAAACAATAATACAGATGTGAAGGTGTTTATAGGGCCCATTCACACCAGCAGCCATGCTACTCTGTACGGCTGCTGGTGTATGTGTTCCCAGCACAATATTGATGTACTTGATTGTGACGCATTGCACGGTTTACTTTTTTGATAGATTCCTATTGAAATGTCACAAGTGCCATTTCATTAAGTTCTATGGGCACAACGTGGTGCAATGGATTTGTACCACGTCGCACTACCTTTTCCTGCACTTCTGGATTCTGTCTTGTGTTCATGTTATCTGTTCCTCTGTGGAAGACTATGTAATTCTCTGATGCAGACCTACAGTACATCCCACACTACTCTTCTCCACCTTTTGCATCTACAAGTCAATGCTAGTGGACATGGCACCATCATCCCTGCTTTTTATGGTCTCCACCACTGTCTACCCGCTCTGGATCCCTATAGTGGATTTACATCAGGATGTTACGAACACTTTCCTGGGATTTTTCTCCCAGTATGGCCTTTGGAGAAGTTGTTTAATTAATTAGTGTTTCCTACACATTGTCTTTATATTTTGTGTACTTTTTTAACCCTAGTGATTTATGCGTGTAGATGTGTAACTCTTGGAGACTCTTGGAGAAAGTACAGAGTCTTTTCATTCATTCAGAAAATATTTGCTATCAAGCAGTTTCTGAATGGGGAGAAGCCTCTGTACAGAGTGCTACTACCCATTGAGAAACTCATGAATGAACAGGAAGTGATGTAAAGCACTTCCTGTTCATTCATAACTGGGGACACATAGTACTATATATCCCCAGTTATTTACAAAAACTGGAGTGATCAGCTGATCGCTCCAGCGTTTGCTCTGCACAGAGAATCAGTACATATAACTGATATATACAGATTCTTCGCTGCTCGGCCACGCACAGAGGGGGGCTCAGCCTGCAGTTGTTCCTCTGGATCCCCGCTGCTCTCCCGGGCAGAGGCAGCGGGGATCTGAGGAGAAGTGAAGGAAGTGCTGCAGCCGGCGGGGGGGGGGCAGAGGAGGGAGCCGCTGTCACAACAGCATGGCCGAGCAGTGAGGAGAGAGAGAGAGAGCCGCCAGCTGTCAGATCCTGGCCGAGTGGCTCTCTCTCCTCACCGCACGCACCCCCAAACCCTCCTTCCCCCGCTGGCTGCAACGCTTCACTTCTCCTCGTATTCCTGCTGCATACAGATGGGGGAGAGCAGCGGGGATCCAGAGGAGAAGCTCCACTTCTCCCTGCTGGCTGAGCCCTGGCTGTGACCCCCTCAGTCGCCTCTCACTCGATATCGCCCTGATGCAGGGTGAGGCTGGGAGTGGTATCGCCACAATCTTGTGATGGCTTGGTTGGTTCGGAACTGCATATAGTCACATGTTATTTATGCACAGTGAGATCAGACCAGGCCCATCTGTCACAATGGGTGCTCTCCCTTTCCTGGCCACCCAGTTTGCACCCCTATTAGTACCCTTTCTTACTCATTCCCAGAAAGAGTTAAAAGTAAATAAGCAGACCAACACCTTGGACAATACATTACAATAAAAAGCACACTACCCTACAAAATGGCAAATGCCTGGCTGGTTTCTGTTTGTAAACAAACAAGCCAGGGATGCTGGTCGACATCATTGACCAAAACATATGCTTTTGCAGAACCTATATGATGCTAAAATAAGGTTTATTTTTTCCCTTCCAATGATCTACATGTGTTATGACAGAAAGCAGATTTAAGATTACATAGTATTTGAGGTTGAATAAAGACATTAGTCCATCAAGTCCAACCTATTAGGATCTAATGAAGATTCACAGAGTAAATTTGCTATTAACATTGTATCAGGTAAATGTTTACCACTCATTTGTCAGAATGTATTTTTGGTAACAGCGGTCAAAAAAAAAGTTAATTAGCTGCCAAGATTACACATCAGTTGTCCTGCTTTACATAATTGCTCCTGTTACCATCTAGCTTGCTCTTTTCTTCATGAGGCAGAAATCATGTAAATGGTCAATGTTAATTACTTCTATGACACCTCAAAGTACATTTAGACACATTGCTCAAAAAACAATGAATTCACTTTTCAATCCCAACGTAAAGACTTTCTGCATTGGAAACTATATGCAGAATGAGCTGTAATGAGTTTCATATTTATTAGATATAAGGTGTAACACAATCCAATTGCCTGTCTCTTGCCAGGACAATCTATAGTTAGAGATGGCTAAACTGGAAAATCTTTTCCACCTCCAAATTACATTTACCAGTAGTTGCATACATTTAAAAAAAAAGGTTGTCAGGACAAAATTCCTTGTTTTTCTCAGTTATATTTATGTCTCTGCTTTTCTTTCCCAGTAGGACTCAGTGGAGGACACCTTGCTTATGTAATCTCTACCAGTATGCAATACCTGAAGAGGACAAGGCAGTCCTACATAGCTAGCTTGGGATCATTAACTTAATGTGGATCTAGGTAGTCAGGAGATAGAGGGCCCTGCTCCCAATTCTGGTCACCAAACAAGTTCTGTAAAGGCACCAGCCCTAAAAAGAATGTTTAGCTATTTAAGTGTTGTGGTATGTATTATATTGGTTTAATTGGTGCCACCAATGTCACAGCAAGCTATGTCAATGGTTTTCCTTATAATGCCATTAGAGGACAACTGTGGTGAATGGTGCCATGTGGGAACATACTCAAAAAAGGCTTTAGTGTTTGCCTGTGCTCTGGCACATTTTTCTACTTTCTAAAGTTGTAATGTCATAGTGTAAAGTAGGTAGATTGATGAAACAATGGTGTATTACAACAAAACAGAAAAATAAAACTACGAGTTAAAGTAGAATTAAACTCTCCTTTGTTTTTGCATATATTTACTGCTAGCAAAGATATCCAAGGATTTGAGAATGGCAATTAGCAGTGTTCAAACTCTAATGAAGAAGTGGAATATGAGGGGTTCTGTTGAAACCAAACCATGGTCAGGTAGACCAAGTAAACTGTCAGCCACCACTGCCAGGAAAATTGTTCGGGATGCAAAGAAAAACACACAAATAACTTCAGCTATGGCTGCAAACAGGGCCGGATTTACTCTCTCTGCTGCCCCAAGGCCAGGTTCCTCAATTCCTTGGCATGTAGGGGGGGCCCTACATGCCAACACCCCCCATGGAGAATGGCAGACCATTCTCCATGGGGCAGACCATTCTCCATGGGGCAGACCATTCTCCATTTCTTTCCTGTTCTATACAGTTCAACTACCTTTTCCCGCAGGTCCTTTTGACAATTATTTATCTTTCCCCATGACTCAGAATCCAGACACATCAGTGCAGCACTGAATTAAGGATGCAAGGGTCTGTCAGGAGGCCAGAAACACATTGGTCTTTTATACACACACACTGATTACATGCAAACAGATCACAGGTGTGGATGGTTCCCTTTAATAGCCATTCACACCCCTTTGTGTCAACCTCTGTGCATGTTATCAGGCCAAAATCACCAGGGTATGTAAACTTTTGATCAGGGTAATTTGGGTAGTTTATGTTGTCATTATGATTGGAAAAGAGTAAACACAGTTGATTGATAATAAATGGCTTCAGCCAAACACTACCCATGAGTGACAGAAAGGTTTTCGTGTTATCATTCATATTCTCTGAAAAATGGCCAGGAAATCATAAATTCTGCCAGGGTATGTAAACATATGAGCACAAGTGTATGTCAAAATCTTGACATTGAGAGCTTGCTAGTATGTTGAGGTGACATTGGTGGTAAGGAGACAGGCAGAGCGAGTGGTGATCTGCTGGAGTGAGGACTGCAATCTTGTAGTTAGTAAGATGCGTAAATGAGATTTGTCAGTAGTTAGGCCTAGATTGTCCAACACTGTGGGCCTTTAGTTTATATGAATGTAGTATTTTGATAGTGATGGCCACGGTGAGTAAAGATCAGTTGGGAGGAAAAGCCCCATCTATAAGGAATACTTTGATGTTGCAATATTTGTAGAGTTGGTTTCATCTTGCATCTTTTGACAATAGTGGAATGTGCAAGGTCGGCAAATATTTGGTAATCATAGCCTTGGAAGCTAAGGGGTCCTTTTTTCTGTAATTCCTGTAGTATAGCTTCTTTGGTGCGGTAATAAAGAAACTTGACAATGATGTCTCTTGGAGGGACATCTTTCTGGCGACGGGTTAAAGCGTGGTGTATTCATTGCAGTTCCAAACGATTGTGCGGAATGGACGGTGTTAATTCTTGGAATAAAGTTGTTGTGAAAGCTTGCAAATCAGTTACCAACTCAGAAATGATACGAATCCTCAGATTTGAGCAACAAGATCTATTCTCTAGATCTTCAAGTTTAGCGAGGAGTTGTTGGTTATCATCTTTCATGGAATTCAGTTTGCGTTTGTGGGTGTCAAGAGTGGTAGTGACAATGTCCATCCTGGATTCCATTTCACTGGTTTTATGTCCCAGGTCGTGGATTTCTTTAGTTAATTTGTTTGTGATTTGTTGGGATGTATGTTGCAGAGTCTTTTGTAGCATGCAACTCATTCGTTGTAGGAGATCGTTCTCTGGAGGGAGAAGGAGAACTCACCCTGCTGCCAGTGTCATCTCCACAAGAGTGTGAGGGTGAATAGTGATGGGCCGAACAGGCTTGAGTTTGGTTCGAATTTGAACTTTAGAACATCCAAAAAGTATGAATTCTAAGTCAATGCAAGTCAATGGGGGTAGAACTTTCAAAAACAATTGTGCCCTTTAAGAGGGCTTATATGCAAGTTATTTGCCATAAAAGGTGTATGGGGATCCGGGTAACTGCCCTGGGGGACAGGAATCAATGAAAAAAAACTTTAAAAAAATACTGTTTTTAAAGGAGCATTGGTATTAACATCACTTAAAGGGTAACAATAAAAATGAAAAATGCCTTTAAATATTGTGCCTGGGGGGTCCCCTTAACCTGCCTGTAAAGTGGCAAATCTGTACAATGTATAAAGCCTGCTGCAGCAAAACTGACATTTCTAAAGAAAAAAAAATGACATTTAAATTACCGTTAATTGGTTTTCCTTTAATCTTTTAAACAACTGTTTGGGGCAGCAGCCTGTACCAAGAGACCACATTTTAGGACACTCGGAACAAGATTAGAGATTTTTTGGATAAATTCTGGTGTTCTCTTTTGCAGACGTTGGATGAAAGAAACAACAAGTGCTTTGAATTGGGCCTTTGGTGTTGGCGGTCCCTTCACACCGTAACCCTTCAGAGTTATTCTTGACGAGTGCAGGATTGGACCCTGCTCTAAAAATTCAAAATATATATACCTGTCACACAGGTCTGAAAAAAATGGGCCTTTGGTGTTGGCGGTGCCTTCACACTGTAACCCTTCAGAGTGACTCTTGACGAGTGCAGGATTGGACCCTGCTGTAAAAAATTAAAATTATATGCACCTGTCCTTGGGCCTTGGGTGTTGGTGGCGCACAACACCAAGAACATTACTTCAAGATAGAATAATCACCCACAAAGTTAGGCAGCCTAGGCAGTCTTCCAGAGATCCCAGATCCCCGGCAAATGTATTCGATTACATCTACATCAGGGGATTGATAGCTGCTGCTGATCCAGGACTGATTCAATTTGATAAACGGAGTCTGTGGACAGACGCACTCCTTTATCTGTCACAAAACCTCCAGCAGCACTGAATGTTCGTTAGGAAAGCAGGCTGGATGCAGGGCAGCCCGGTAGCTCCATGGCATATTGGCTAAGTTCTGGCAGGTGTTCAATTCTCAAGACCCAGTAAGCCAGTGGATCGTCTGCTGGAAAGCTCTCCATGTCTGCTCTTGCCCCTAGGTAATCCTGCACCATATGATGCAGATGCTGCCGATGGGTGCCTAAAGTTAACATCACTGGGCAATGAGGACTGAAAACATTTCTAAAGGCATCAGTCAGGTAGCCCCCTTCTCCACTGTTCTTCCTTTGACCAACCGAAGCTACAGAAGCACCTCTTTCATGACATGGTAACCTACCAGTGTCTGGAAAGGTGTTACATAAATTTCTCTTCAACGTGTTATCAAGTTGTTTCATCCTCTGCTCCCTCTGTGAGGGCAGGTTGAGCTCTGCAACTTTATGCTAGTAACGTAGATCAAGAAGGGTTGCCAACCAGTAATGATCCCTCTCCTTGATACCAAGCATCCTAGGTTTTGCAGAGTAAGGGAGCCCATGCACCGTAAGTTTGAGGAGGAATAAGAATCAGAGTCTTCAGGGTTACAGAGGATGACACTATCATGCACTACCTCCTCCCAGCCACATACTACTCCTTGGGTTTCTGGGGATTGCTGTATGTCATCCCTTGAGCACTGCCGTATGTCATCCTCTGCTTCAATGCCCCCCCCCCAGCTGACATTATCCTCCTCCTTCTCCTTTTGTGTGATCTGTGGACCCGCAGGAATGGTTTCTGCGTAAAGGGAGCCTTGAGAGGAAAGGAAGTCCTCCTCTTCTTCCCGATGTTCTGCCTTAAGTGCCCTATCCATAATTCCCCACAGAGTATCCTCCAGCAGGAACACAAGAGGGATAGTGTCACTAATGCATGCATTGTCACGGCTCACCATCCTTGTCGCCTCCTCAAATGGTGACAGTACAGTGCATGCATCATTTATCAGCAGCCACTGACATGGGGAAAAAAGCCAAGGTCCCCTGAGCCTGTCTTTGTGCCATACTCACACAGGTACTCGTTGATGGCCCTCTGTTGCATGTGCAGCTGCTGCAGCATTGCCAAAGTGGAGTTTCACCTGGTGGGCATGTTACAAATCAGACATTTTGTAGGCAGGTGAAATTTATGTTGAATTTCAGCCAGACGAACACTGGCTGGGTATGAGCGCCGAAAGTGGCTACAGATTTTTCTGGTCTGCCTCATAAGATCTGGCAGCCCTGGTTACCTGGTTAAGAAATGCTGAGGACCTGTGCCAAGAATGGTACATGCGTCAACTTTCCCAGGTGTAGGGCGGAGGAGAAGGTTGCTGCCATTGTCACTTTCAACCATTCCTGGCTTAAACTGCCGTGGTGTTAACCAACTCTGGCCCTGCCCCTGCAGAGCTGATAGAATCCCTACCCCAGTGTGGCTCCAGTCCCCTAGTCAAACCAGCTTAAGCCCTACCTGGCATCTTTTAGCCTGACCCGTTGCATAGCCCCTTAAACGCTTAGGGAGAACTGCTGGTTCACAGGACAATTCAGCAGAAGAGGCCATCGTGGAGGACAAAGAGGAGGGGGTGGAACAGACAGATCTCATCAGCTTTTTGGAGGCGTGGTGGCTGAACATGCTCCAGTACGGAGCCCCGTCCAGGATCCTTCCCAGCTGCAAGAAGAGTTACCCAGGGTGCCGTGAAGGAAATATAACGTCCCTGACCATTCTGGCTGGACTACGTGCCAGCAGTAATGTGGACCTTGCTGCTGACTGCCTTGTCCAATGAGGCCAAAACATTGCCTTCCAGATGATGGCACAGAGCTGGAATGGCCTTACATGAAAAGAAGTTGCATTTGGGAACCTGCCACTGTGGTACAGCACATTCTGCAAACTCCCGGAAGGGGGCAGAGTTCACCAGATGGAAAGGCAGCAGTTGTAAAGCTAGCAATTTGGCCAAGCTGGCATTTAGATGCTGAGCATGTGGATGGGTGGGACAGTATTTTTTTTTCCACTGTAGCAGCTGGGGCAGCAAAATTTGACAGGTCAAATCTACAGCTGGTGGGCTGCTGGCAGATTTGGCGGAAGAACCTGTGACACCCATTGCTATACCACCATCCCTCTCGGTGGAGGCTGTTGACATGGTACGACGTATAGTGGAGGTAGAGATGAAAAATGAGAAGCGAGGAGAAGTGTTGTCCTTTTTCTGGTGCTCTTGCCAGATGGTCAGATGTCTCTTCAAGCACATGGTACCCAAGTGGTTGATGTTTTTGCCAAGCTTGATCCGCTTGAGACACAGATTGCAAATAGGAATGCTGCGGTTTGCTGCACATGTGCTGAAAAACTCCCACACAGCTGAGTTCCAGGAAGTGTGCTGGGAGACAGCAGTGCCCTGCACCTGTGCAGCTCTGCCGTCTGATGCAATAGGGTGGCTGCTCTTACAGCTGCCCTTAGAGGACATCCTGCCTCATTGGGGTTGTGCCTCCTCCTCACTTTCCTCCTCTGTTCGCTCAGGCACCCAAGTAGAGTCAGTGACCTCATCATCATTATCCCATCTGTCCTTGTCACTGGAGCTAACCTGGCAGTATGCTGCGGCTGGCGGAACATGAGTGCCAGTTTGTTGTCCATCATTGGCACCCCTTCTCTCTAGCCTCATGTTTCTCCCTTCCTTAACCTCGGAGCCAACATCAGAGCATTGTAATTGCTGCACATCCTCCAGCAGCATGTGACTGACACTCTGTTCAAACAATTCAGCTGACTCCTCCGTGCATGATGGTGGGGCTATGGCAGGAGTAGCTGTGGACAAGGAGGCAGAATAGACTGCTTTGGCAGCTGCGGTGGAATGAGAACTAGTATGAGCCTGGTTGACAGAGGATTCGGATGGCTTAGTTATCCAATCCACCACCTCTTCTGTATGTTGTGGCTGTATAATGTGGCCAGCACCAGATAAAATGGACAAGCATGCCCTGCCTGCAGCGGATGCACCATGCCCATGACCACAACCACGACGTTTGCCTGTGGACACACAGGCTGCTTGCCCTCTTATTGCTGCCTGTCTTCCTCTCCTTGTTTGCCTTTCTGACATGATGCATTTTGCAATAGACTGCAATAATCAACTGCAATAATCGACTGTTATAATTAACTGTTAGAATCGACTGCTATAATCGACTGCTATAATAGACTGCAAAAATAGACTGCAATAATAGACTGCTATAATAGACTGCAATAATAGACTGCTATAATAGACTGCAATAATAGACTGCTATAATAGACTGCAATTATAGACTGCTATACTAGACTGCTATGCTGCT
Source organism: Nanorana parkeri (assembly GCF_000935625.1). NCBI lineage: Eukaryota > Metazoa > Chordata > Amphibia > Anura > Dicroglossidae > Nanorana > Nanorana parkeri. Next base: position 1,448,625 of record NW_017306529.1, read on the forward strand.
ATGACTGACTGCTATAGTAGACTGCTATAGTACGCTGATAGAACAATTATAGAACAACGATAGTAGTAAACTCTCTCTTTTAACTCCAGCAACACACTACATAGGGCTGTGGTGTAAGCAGCCTTATTTATTGTGCTGCTGGTACTTAGCAGTAAGCCATGATTGGGCAAAGTCACCATGACTTTGCCTAATCATGGCTCTCACAGTTATCTGTGCCCTGATTGGGCAAAGTCTTGCACTTGACCTGTGGTCAGGTGCAAGGCTTTAGCCAATTATGGCTTCAGAAGGCATATTGCCTTGTGGCCCTGATAGTTTGTGTCTTCGGTGAACACACAAACTAGCGATGTTCGAGTCGAACTCAAGTTTTCGACTCGAACATCAAGCCCAACTCTATTGATAGCATGTGTGACTGATTGAGTTTCTGATTGACTGAAACATTGGGATCTGGATGGTGTAGAAACTGCTCATTTTGCAAAGCAAATGTTCACTTTATTTTAGTAAATTAAGTGAATATGTGTTCACTTTTAATGTGCCAAGAAAATTAAAAAATAAAAGTTCTTGCTCATGATTGGATGATTGATGTGAACACAGCTTCACTTTATTTACTAAGCTCAGTGAACATTTACTATTTCCTCCTTTACTAAATCATCCCCACTGAAATTTGCCATTGTGACACTACAATATATTTTTTGTTCCTTTGATATTAATGATGAAGTATAATGCAGCATGTTTGCTAGGAACAGGAAAAACACATTTGGTTGTCAGCAACAACATATTTTTTTAAACTTTACATCTCTTTTATCTGCATGAATTTTACTGACAACCGAGATAAGTACACTGGTAATAATTAGTACATATATTGATTTGATTCAACTATTATGTTTAAAATACCTGTTACAAATTTTCTGAAAAACATGTTTTTTCACATGTTTTTTCACTTTTTTTATACTGATATGATAACAATTTGGACTATATTTTTTTCCCCCAGATGTTCCAATTAAAACAATAGGGATTAGCCTTGGGAAGAGATGCTAATCTATTTGACAGTCTGCCACTCTCTTGCTGATGCACTGCAATTTAAGAGTACAAAAAAGGCTCAGGGCCAATCTATAAGTATAAAAATATTCATTACTTCTGTTTGCAGTCTATTTACTGTATGTCTTGTCAAAAATTAACATTTCACAAAGAATTCAGTGCTTGGTGATTTGTTTATGTAGAGTTTAGAGTAGTGCAAAGTTATAAGGTCCCTGATGCCCTACAGCATAACAGTTAATAATAGTTTTTTAAAAAAAGACAGAAGGCCCACAAACTTGGAAGCATACTGCCAAGTACTGAAATAGACAAGTCAGCGGGTGACATACTAAAGTAAAGTGAATTAAAGTTTGCACTGCTGGGGAAAACATCATATTATATTAGTGGTTGCCCATTTGTGCTGCCCATGACATTCCTTGTCTGATCTTGGTTTCAGTAATTGACAGTTATTAATTTGAAGGTCATGTAGTTACCTAGTATTTGTTAAACAAGCAAAAGTAGGGTATGGAGGGTTTCTAGAGAGGTAACAAGGCAGAGACCATGCATATATATATAAAATATAACAATAGTTTATTATACACAACAATTGTCAGGCCACATGTCCACTTGACAAGTGGCCTGACAGTACCACCCATGTACCCTTCTCTTTACACACATCTACACATTATCACAAACACTAATATTATTACAGAAACACAGGCTACGATACATTTTTACTTTCTCGTCTGGACACTAACAACACACATTTAATAGAAACACAATCTGACACCAGCAAGTGACACACATACTACATTCATGGTTTTTCATATATTTGGAATGCACCCAACTTGAATCACCATTTTTCATACCTGGCATTTTTTGTTCGGCACTGTCACATTTGATATTAATCTAACATTTTCATTTTTAAACAATTTTTTTTTCCTCCTCATATAGAACATTCACCCATATAGAAATAATTTTTCACTTTCCATACACAGGTGGGGAGCCACCAATAGAACTCACCTACCCGTATATGTACCTTACTTTTGAAAGAGCAAACATGTCACAGACCTACACAAGGGGCTTCCAATTGAAATGTGTTGGTCTTTGTCTGGTTGATTATTATGAACCGGGGAACAACATATATACCTTGAATCATACATCTGGAAGGGCAGCTCCCATAAGTTAGCTCCACCGGGTATCCCAGATACTCCTCCATGTATTGCCCCGGGGTCCCAGGTATGACGAGGGACTGGGAATGGCGGCTAGACTTTTCTGGCCGCCATGGTTTTTCGGTCCTCTCAGCATCGGTCCTCTCCGGGCACCTTGTGTGCCTGGTGAAGTGCCGGGTGGTCACTTTCGATGGGGATGTCCATCCATGTGGGGATTTACAATATAAGGAATGCTTTAAGAGCTATACCCTGTGCAATGTTGTTATATGCCCTATGTGACCATACATTGAGAGGATAATTATATGCAAGAAAATCTCTTTCTAATGCTAGATCAATATATACACTGATCCCCTGAAGAAGCCATTGGCGAAACGCGTCGGGATGAATTACGCCAGACTAGTATCTGGACACGAACGGAAGGATAGCTCCACTATCCTGACTGCATAAATCTACATGTATGGACTGTAAATGCTTTTACCCACTGGATTCATTTTTAAATGATGCGGTTTGTGTATAATAAACTATTGTTATATTTTATATATATATATAAATGGTCTCTGCCTTGTTACCTCTCTAGAAACCCTCCATACCCTACTTTTGCTTGTTTGACTTTATTGAGGGGGAGAGGTGTGGGCAGGGGACCCTCGTTTGAGGCAATCCACCAGTTTTGCTTTGACCTAGTATTTGTTATTAGAATATTCTGTTGAAACGTAGCTATGTTTGAGTTCCGGAGACAGGACAGAGAAAGCATGCTACTGCATTAAACTATATGTTCCTTATCTAACAAGACCTAGATAGTGTAAAACCCACCATAAACCAACAATCAACAATATAATGTAAAACCATTTCCCCTCTTTCAAAATAACATTATATAAAGTAAAAGCCTAACTCTTTATGTCTCCAATCTTCTGCATTGAATGGCACTGGATGTTGGAAGACTGAGGACATATTATAAATGCATGGCTTCATAGTTTTCCTCCCTGAGTGGGCGTCACCACGGGTCCCATCATTTACAGTGAATTAATTCAGAGAGGTATGCTGATGTCATCAATCCAGTACAGCTTTCTGCACCTGCATGGACCACCACAGCTGGGGTAGGTCAGGAGGATAAGAGGACCTGGCATGTCCCATTACCAGCCATAAGGCATTAGAAAAAGGGAAATCTAATGGCAGGAGAGGGCCTTTGGAAGGGAAGAACTTCAATTGGACTTTAAGCAAATGAACATACAACATTATTGCATTATATGTAACCAGAATACAATGCAGAAGATGTTCTCACAATTGCGTCACTATCTGGCCATATTTTATAGTTTGCAAGTAGCTGTTTTATAGTGATACTGCATTCGTGTTTGTATAATCAATCTCTGATTCTGTTGCCCACTTTTGGATTTGATAGATCCACCATGTTGTTTTCATATAGGGTGTAGTCCACATTTATTCCAGCTGAAATCAGTCATGTTCTGTACACACCACGTTCTTTGGTTACAGATAACATAAAACCGGATGTCGATTGGAAATAACATGACTTGCAAGCAACATTCCTCTGGATATTTACATCAAGAGGAATGACCAATTATACAAAAAATTCAAAACATCTGCCAGTGTTGAACCCTTTGCTTTTGGCCAGGCATTGTATTATAACCTTTTTAGTGCTAAGACTTGAGGATCATTAGCTCTAAAATGAAAACTCTGGGCAAAATTCTATGCACCTGAGTCTCAAATGCTTACTTGGTATTGCCCTTATCTTTCAGTGGCAGTCTGCTTAGGTTATCAGCCACTGGAATAATGCTCTGTCTTCATCAGTAACTAAGAAGCTTAAAGGAATAGCTCCCCTTATTTTAGCAATACAGCACCAAGTCCATGGGGTCTACTCACGAAGCTGCCGAAGAATCTGGCCGTAGCTTCGGCCGATCCTTCGGCTAGCTTCGGCCCCAGGACCCCATCGGTTCAGAAGAAAAGCCTGCCTCAGCCATCGGCTGAGCCTGCCGGAGGGTCGGCTCAGCCGATCCAGATGTTGGATCGGCTGAGTCGAACTCCTTCTGCACTTCGGGTCAGCTGAACATGCTGAGCATGTTCGGCTGATCCGAAGCCACACGAAGCAAGCCGATGTACGGCTGATTTCAGCCAATGTACGGCTGAAATCAGCCGTACCAGCCTGAAGTGAATAGCCGAACAGTGTTCGGCTCACTTCACTTCTGATCGGTCATTCACTCGGCTGCCCTCGGCAGCTTTGTGAATAGACCCCCATGTTTGAAGGTATTAACCTGCATTATCACTTCTTCTGATATATCACAGTAAACTAATGGTCCAGTATTAGCAATGAGCTGTTTTATTTTGTTAAATACAATACTCTGTTAGGAGTTCCACTTGGAGTCAGAAGTTTTCCATAAAAGTTTGATCACAGCTGATATAATATGATTAAGATATAGGGGAAATGTTTCAGATAATTGGTTATTCTTAGAATCATTTCTAGCTCTGCTTTCAGGTGGTCTCATAAGACATTGCTTTAATGTTATCTGTATCTGGTTTTAGACCTTCAGAAAATGAAAAAATGTAACTGAAATGCTTACAGGGCTATTCACAAAACGGCGAAGGGTTTGGAGAAGGCAGGAGAAGTGAACAATCTAGGCCAAAATAGCTGATTTGAAAAAATTCTCCAATTCAGCTCACTTTCCAGTTCAGCTATGCTGTCCTAGATTGTTCACTTTCTCTGCCTTCTCCAAACTCTTCACCCTTTTGTGAATAGCCCTGTTAATCTTTGATTTCTTGTAGTACACATTTTTTTCCTCACTGAACTGCATCTTTCAAGATATCATCCACATTACAGGTTACCTCTCTGTATCCTGAATGTGTTTAAAAGACACTGTCACCTTTCTCATTCAAGGCAAAAGGATGATGTATGTGTAAAACTCACCCCCAAACCATTGATTCTCACCTCATCAGCCTTCCAATCATTTCTTCCATTGCTGCCATTGCAAAATACCTGATGCTTCTGGGTATGGGAAAGCATATGACCACCTTCCATGATGCAGTGCTTAGGCCTAGCAGCCAATTCTAGGCTTTGGTAGTGTCACATGAAGGATGGTGTGGCACGACCACTGCCTCAGAACTCTGACACTAGTTGGCACTGGGTATTATGGGGACTGCAACAGAGGAAGGAGCTGGAGGGGGGTTTGGGTAATTGGAAAGGTGATTTTAAAGTTTTATTATTATTTTGTATTATTATTATTTATCTTGAACTCTTCCTTTGCAGATTAATTGACAAATGGAATATAAGTAAAGCAGTGATAAATACTAAGTATGGCACCATCCTTATCTAGTTTTATTCTCAAATACCCTCACCTGGTATTCAGAACACTAAGAGGTTTTGCATCAGCCAACTTGCTATTTGTATTTTCAAGTGTGGACATTTGATAATGGTCCATGATAATGCAGTCTTTTTTAAAGAAACTCTATCACTCAGCAATACTGAAAACTGTTGAACTACATATGCATATGCATGCAACAGCTATTAGTAACCTCCAGTTTGCCCTCATGCCAGGCTGGGCTGGTTGGACAAAGCTCCTACACATTTCTATTGGTCAGTGAGGCAGCCCATTATTATGATGGAGCAAAAAGAATGTGTGGGTGCAGGGTTTAGCAACAAGCTTTTACACTTCTCGGAAATATGGAAGCTATGCCCAATCAGATCATCCTGGCATAAAAGCAAACTAGAGGATAATGAAAACTGTCCCAGGTGGAGGGCATCTCTAGGTGCATGCATTTTATGTCTGTCAGCAGCTTTCAGACATCCACGGCTTGTTTGTGTGTGGATTTGCAATTATGTTGATTACGTTTACACAGTTTATGGGTTCATCGGCTTTGACAGTCATGCCCAGTTTTGCATACTGTCAAGCTCATTTTTCTTTCAGTGAAATTGTAACTCTAGAATCAGCATGTACTGGTTATTCACTAAGCTGCCGTAGTCAGCCGAGTGAATGACCGACCTGAAGTTCGGCTATTCACTTCAGGCTGGTATGGCTGATTTCAGCCATATATCGGCTGAAATCAGCTGTACATCGGGTGGCTTCTCGTGGGTCTTCAGGTCGGCCGAACATGCTCAGCCTAACTCTCCCTGGCGCTCCGGGAGTCTCCCGCTCCCGGCCGCCAAGAAGAGAAACACTGCTATTTCTTTTTTTTTCTTATTCTGACACGGAGCCGTGTCAGAATAGAGAAAAAAATAAAATGTTTTTGGCCATAGGAATGCATTGCTAGATTCCTATTGGCTATTTCAATTTGCAATAGTCAATAGCAAACTAGCATTGTATTGGCTATTTGGAGATCAGTGTCCCTGGTTAGCTGGTAACCAGGGACGCTGATCTCTCTGCAAGTGGCCGGAGCCAGCCATAAGATCACGGCTGGCTCAGCCCAGCCATCAGAAGCAGGCTGTCGGCCGGCCAATGGTCGGCTGCTCAGACAGCTTCGGCTTTTAGCGTGGCTTGGCCGAGCCGAGGCATATCCGTTCCGCTTGACTGAGCCGCTCGGCCACGTTCGGGAGCTGTACGGGCTATAGTGAATAGCCTGTACAGCAGCCATTTGGTTCTACTGAACCGAAAGGGGTCCTGGGGCCTAAGCTAGCCGAAGGATCGGCCGAAGCTACGGCTAGATCCTTCGGCTGCTACGTGAATAGACCCCTTAATCTACCTGCCTGGATACTGTACTCTCCGGGACATTGGGACAATTCATAAATAGTGATTAGCTGAGCGTACCTGATTTTGATGCATGCGCAGCTTCCCTTAAAATCATAGCAGGCCACATGCCTTTACAATGGGGTGGGAACCTTGAGAAGGGGGGGTTATTAAACCCCCCTTCCCCCAGCAAGGCACCTTGTCAAGGGCCTCATCCCCACATCCAGTGCCCAAGAAGATGGGGGGAGCTGGCAGCTGAGCTGTGCCAAGGCTGCATTATTGGTTGCTAGGATGCTAGCGGTTATCAGCATCCTAGCAACCTACAGCCCTGAGTGGGAAGCTGTCACATTTAGTTGCGATGGTAATACCACTAATATATAAATAACGTCCTGCTGCAGACCGAAGCTTGCCTTGGCGGGCAGGTGAAAAGCTTATTTCGTCTGCCCATTTGCTGAACATCAAGCAGCCAGAGTTCGAGTAAAAGCCTACAATGGCTCAAACTCAAACCCCATCCCTATTCATGAAAGACATCCTTGTGCATATTGGTAATATATTGGTATCAGATGACTGTGCATTTTGGTGTTTAGAACTACATTCAAAGATATAACATTTACCTGTACACCTTTTGTCCACATTCAGCTTGATGACAGTTTTTCCTACTGCAGTTTTAGTCAAACAATCAGGTTAATTCTTGCATTAATAAAGGTAGATTGCAGTAATTTGACTCTATATTAGATGCTGTATCAATAACCTGCACATCTTTGGAGTGACAAATCGTGGCAAAGTGATTTCTCCTTTTGTATTTGTGACACATCTGACCTTTTGCATGGCATTTCACATGTGTAATTGCACACATGCGTCATGTGTTTTTGTTTTATCTTGTCTTTTTTTTAATCTAGCCATGTCTTTTTGTGCATGAATTGGCCATAGGTTTTAAAAGTGGCTGAGATACCTCACTGTGTTGACGTATTAAAAATAAGAATCCAGGATTTTTTAAAATGAACTCTTCCAGTGGGTCTACCCCCGCATTGCAAGGGTTAAGTGCTAGTTTTATTCTAGGGGTGAAAATAAACAAGAAATAGTCTTCTCGGTCCTACAGCAGTGACCACTGACCTCTCTCCCCCTCTGCTCCAGCTGTGGTATGTCATGGGTCCTTAGACCGCCAGTTTCGGGGGGAGAAGAGGCTGCACGGACCGGTCTAGCAGCCAGGCAAGAGTGAGGATCAGGTGAGTATTTCTTCTTTATTTTCACCCCTAGACAAAACAAGCACTTAACCCTTGCAGTGCAGTATTGGTATTCCCCAACCCATTAAAGAGGTTAGTTATTTTCCCCTGAATTCCATATAGTGCTTGGCATAACATCTTAACTGATAACCTTATCTCTCTAATATACTTCTTCCTCCTATTTCTGCCTGTAATGCAGAAGTGAAGATATTATCTTTTTAGGTCAGTCACCTTGAAGCCTTCTCACAAAAAAATGGCAGCAGAAGGCCAGATACATTTTTTGCCAATTCAATCCCAATCACTGAGGTCCCATTTACACTAGCCTCACACTGTGTTTTGTCATAGGGCTAGTGTCTGCTTAGTGGCAGCATTGAGTGGTGTTGACTTTGTTAACTTTATTTAGAGTATACAAAGTGTACACTCCATTCATGCCTCCTTACAACAAGGCTCTACATTGCGCAAGTTTTTAATCAGATCAGAACTGCATCTATCCCAATCAAAAAAATCAAAGTTTTATTTAAACTTTTATTACTTTTAAATAGTGCCTTGCTAGCTTATCTCCTTAAGGACTTTGTGATCTTGTGTATGGCTTGCATTGTGCACTCTCACACAACAATCCATACACTGTGATGTGACACCCTTTTTATTGACCACATATACATTGTTTGACCTTGTGGCATTTTTTGTCTTGATGCCTTCAAAGCTTCGCTCCTAAGTATGCATGCATATCTTGGTGCCTTTTATTTGAAATTTGTTTATTTTGTCTTTATAGCTTCAACAAGGACACTGGGCAAATAAAATCTTAATCCTGGCAGTGGGGCTACCCCCGGAGTGCAAGAATGAAGTGCTCATTTTGTCTAGGGAGCTAAAATAACAGTTATATTCCCACAAACCACCATCTCGGCTGGCTCCTAGACTGGTCCCTTCAGCCTGTTTCCTTCATTACCCCAGCGGTGAAATGTCCCTCAGTGTCCAGACATCCTATACACTGTAAATGATGTTATGACTCACTGGACCTTAGACTGCTGGAGTGGAGAGGGAGCAAAGAAAGAGGCTGAAGAAACCCGGGATCGTTCGGGGAGTGTAACTGTTATTTTGGCTCAACAACGAAAACAAAATGAATACCTTTCCCTTACAGTGCGGGGAAAGCCAAACTGCAAGAGTTAAGATTCTACTTGCCCAGAGTTCTTCTTTAAGTATCTGTCAGCTTTAGAAATAAACAAGATTTATACGTTATATCAGAGATCTTCACAGCTCTTCTGTTAGAAGGTTTTCTGTTTTGAACAGCATTAAAATTTTCATGCCAAGAGTTCTAATGTTTCACCTTGCAATTTTGGTCTATAAACTTCAGGACAAAGAGACATTGTCCCATGGGCTTATTCTATCTCAGCTAATGTCATTGTGATATATAGATTCAATTATGGGTCT
>NW_017306529.1:1460080-1480163 GCF_000935625.1 Nanorana parkeri
ATTGGCTAGAACACAGAGCTACTAACCTTGCTTCATGGTCCTGTGGTCTTCCCCTTAGTCAGTTTCAATTGTATCACTTCATTGCTGCCCCTCTTGCCAACATGACTGCACTATAATCAGTGCAGAACCAGTGGCCAAATCAAGAGGTTTGGATATGGCTGCTGGTAGTAGTGTCCACACACATTCCAGCATCCTTGAGCAGGGATCGGACTCTCAGCCTTCACAGGACAGTGAATTAAGATGAGTATTACTCTGTCCTAGTCCATACCCTTGCAAAAACAAGCAATAAAGTCTTCAATTGTGGGGATTGGAGGGGAAGCAAAAATATAAAGAAGCTTTTTACAGCAGTAATTTTATTTATTTCTTATGGTCAGGGCTGAAAAAATACAATAAAAAAAATATTTAGCCATGTATATATGAAATATTGCAGATGAAAATTGTGCAATCCCACACACACATATATATATATATATATATATATATTCAGTAGGTTACTTTTCATGTTTTTTCCCCTGTCCCCTTTGTTGTAAAAATCTGTTGTTTGCAGAGCTCAATAGCGTGAGCTGAAGCTTACACGTGAATGGAATGATTTGCTTATTTGCCTATGTTTTAATGAGAGATATCATGCCTGAAAGTAGATAATTACTATTGCAATGTACTTTGTACATACAATATGTACCCACAGTACTTTGCAAATACTTGTCATGTAGTAATTTTTTAATTGTAAAATGAAGATTGTGCATATATAGTAAAAACAGATATATATGCAAGCTATACATGCTAAAGCTGTATACATTTCATTAAATTCGGACATTCTGATGCATCTCTCTTTACTTCCTATTTCCCTCTATCCCTCTTCTCCTTGTTCTACATGATCTCACATTTTAAATGAGTATTATGGTAACATCTAGCAATATCTTTTAATCACCATAGCATGAAAGGAGTCTGACCATGCTTTTTATATATAAATAATCATGCAAGACTCAAAAAACGTGTTTCAGAAGACGTTTTATTAGATTAGATAAGCTTTGACACTACGACAGGTATGGGTTCAATTGTCTAAGATGGGATTTAACTTACCTTCACAAGATTTCTTTTCACTTCTTGTGTCTACAGGCCAGGAAGTGAGGGGAAGCCTTCACAATTAGGTACATAAGACAAAAATTAAAAGACAAGATTTGGTTTTAGATTTATTTTAAAGAGTAGTGTTACACTTATAATGCCCCCCCCCACACACACACACACACACACACACACACACACACACACACACACCTACAGTTTTATACTCACCTGTCCCTAATCTGACAGTCACTTGTCAAAAACCTTCCTCACTGGTGTGCTCTGCAGTTCCATTCATTCCTACGGACTTCCAAGAACAGGGCTGTTCTGTGTAGGGCAAGCTGTTTAAATCAAAGAAATGGATGGACAGAAGTACAAATCCTTTGGCAGATAAAACAGCTCCCTTATAAACATTGCATCTGTTAATCAGCTGTCTGCATGGAGTTCAGTTTTAATTAGCCATTTTGAGATTCCACTGTTTTTGCCTGGGGCTGGATGTACACCTTTGCAATCAATTTGAATAGGCTTAATGGGCTATTTAGTTGCTGAAAAATTAACCTTTTTTTAGCAACACAGCTATAACAGGAAAGTGAAGGAAAGGCTAAGAAAATGTAGGCTATTAGTATCATGTCTATGTCCATGTATTAAAAAAAAACGGCAATTCCTGAGCAATGACTGGACCTCTATATCAATATAAAATGAAGCTGTGATACAGATACTGTTTTTTGCTTTTACTCAGTTTGACACCCATTTTTATGGATATTTATAACTGTAGGAATAAATGGTGGTGATCTGAAAAAAGATGGATTCTTAAAATATCCCTGAAGAATATATTTTAACTGATTCAACCTCACACATGCCACATTAATAGTGGTATTTTTAAAATGCAGGTTAACAGTTAAGGTTAAAAGGTTATAACTAGAAAAAAAAGAGGTGAAATGACCCTTGGTAAATTGACTCAAATGTGTTTGTTACAGATGCCGGAAACTGGTCATTTTAATGGATGTTAAGCTGTTCATCTGTTCACAGTGCATAACCCCATTCTTCATTATAGAACATGAAAGATCTCCATTTGACCACTATATGCCATTTATTTTCTCCTTTATCTTTGTAGCAGATGTACAGGCTCATTGCAAACATGCAAAGTTTAAGAGATTTTATCAGTTGGAATAGTTTTGCTGTATTTAGGTTTTAAACACGGCATTTAATATTCTTAATTTAACTTCTCTAAACAAATTGGCTGGTACATTGTCTGCATCGTGTTTTGTGTAGGCAGATGTGGATGACCATATTTTTATCAAATGATTCTGGTAGCTTAGTTTTCATTTACAGAATAAAAACATAAACGGATAGAAAAGTCTGTAAGGATGAAGGGTAGACAGTGCTTCTGATAGTAAAAGCTAAAACTCACTTCTTGCCACTTCCACTTCTATCTTAATGTAAACAAATAAAATGGCCATATATTGATATTAACATTTCTGTACAGCACTGAGCTACAGCTCCAAAAAGCACTGTATCTGAATCAGTGGTACCCTACTACTGATACTACACTGCAGTGCTCACCCTACCTCAGAATGAACAACAATTCTTAATAATATACAAGTCTATTCACTAAAGTATGGAAACGGGAGGAGAAGTGAACAATTTATGCCGAAATAACTGAATTGGAAAAATTCTCCAATTCTGTTCACTTTCCAGTTCAGCTATGTTTTCCTAGATTGTTCACTTCTCATAACTTCTCCAAACTCTTCACCCTTTAGTGAATAGACCCCATGGTCTTGGATGTACATGCATTGACCTGACCACTAAAATATCTTACTTCAGAAAGATCCTATCACAAACATGCATATCTGGATCACCCCTTGCATGACACTAAACTCAGGAGTTAAATGTAAAAAATGCATTTAAGTACCTTATCCAATAACAAAATGTATCTTATTTGTGCTGTAGATTCTCAGATTATCTCTGGAATTCATGCTCACATCATCCTTCTTTCTGGAGGCTGGCTACTTTTGTTCCCCATGGTCCCAGAGATGATTTGAGAATCTACAACTAAGAGATACGCAATTAAGCTAAATTTTTTGTTAATAGGAGTAGTTTGAGGTTCAAATCCTGAGTTTAGTGTTCATTTCCACCTTTTGTAAGTGACATTAGCATTTATTGTGGTAATGAAGATGTGCAGTGATGTATACATGTGCACATTTTCATGACTGACATTGCAGGCTTTCTTCATTGTTTTATGAAGATTTTATTAGGCCTGAAGTCTAAAAATTCAACATTTTCTCCACAGGAAAATCAGTCTGACCTCAGGATGTCCCACTGTAATCAGCTGCCCCCCTTCCTGTCATCCACTGTAACATGATCACTAAACACCAGCTATGCCTTTACATACAATACACTGTCCGGAGGGGGGAAGACACACACACACAATACTTGCACAGCACAGAGGCAGAAATTTCCATGTGGATATGAAGAGGAAAGCTTCTAAAGTTTCTATGTTCATATACATCAGCTGCATATGCCTGCTTCATGTACTCTCTGTGTACATTGCAGGCATATGTTTTTTTTAAATACCTCTGCAAAGGTGGGAATGGGCTTTAAGCATCTCCTGTTCATCAGTACCTTTAGTGATCAAAATCCAACATATCTGTGATTGCATAGTAACCTATGTTTATGAATGAAGTGTAAAGATTGTTATATATGCAGAGTTCTGTAATAAACTGCTTGATAGTGGACTGCATCACTAGAGACAGTTTGCAACCCAATTTATTTAAATTACTAAAGATTGCAATTGAGTGCAAAGTATGTATACAAAGCTTGGTAGTAAAAATTCTAGTTCCTAAACAGTTGCAAACAAATAGTAAACATTTACCAGTAATGGGTATCAGCACACCGTTGCAGAATAAGGACCATGTCTGCTCTGACGTCAATATGTACAGAAAAAGCCCACAGAAATAATGCTGCCTCTTTAAAGTCCCCCACTACTACTCCAACATACTTGGGCCAGTTGCTGTACAACTGGCAACAATACTCATGGCAAAAAGGAAGCACAGACAGAAAGATCACTCTATTGCTTTTTGATTCAGATTACTTCCTGGATTCCCTTCTTGGTCATTGGACAAAGGTGATGATGATGATAATTGTCCAGTGTGCAGGCTGGAGGTGGAGAGGTGACATGGAAGGTTGCATCGCTGAACCAGGAAATAGGTGTGCCATCTACCTGGCTGTGCAAGCTTGGCCATTTGACAGGTACAACTATTTACCTATAATGATTTTAACTCTGTGCTTAGGGGTTTTCTGGAGTTCTAATTTAAGACTGGATAGTCATGTTATGTTTTTCTGATTCAGTGCACTTACCTTACAGGTACGTTGTCACAATGTCAAGAACAATGCAAAACACAGGAGTGACGAATAGTGCAGATCATGTTTATTGCACACAAAAAAAATAATCAAGCTTATATTACACTTATAAACATGTTATGCACACAGGCGCACATCAGATTTGATACCTCAACTGCAGTAAATATAGATGAACCAATCACAAGGTGAGTCTCTCCTGTAGCCAGCTTGAGAGAAAAGTCACACTAGGAATCCAGTCCAAATGTCAGCATGCAGACCATAAAAAATAGACACACCATGGCAACTTGTCTGTCCAGCATGCTCACGTGCAAATACATACCACCACTGTTGCGTTTCAGAGCCACACCCCTTCGCTAGAGTGGCCCGTATGTTGTTCATAGTTTTTACAGAGCCACTGTCATAAAAGATTATTAGATGTTGCCATTACTAAACTCTTTTGAGAATAACAGTTCCCTGGCAGTCATTCTGACTCTTTGGGGGTGATTTACTAACCTAAACACACACACACACCAGGTGTGTGTGATTTTCACACAGCAAAACGTATTTATCAACCAAAAAGTCTCTAAAAGCATATTTCCACTAATGCCATATATGGAAAAATCATGCACATGATGCATATATAATGCTGCTTCACAGTTTAGACAAAAATGGTTAGCTCATGCATTTACATTCCTGCATTCATCAACGCAAGCAACATAACATAGAGCTAATTTACACCACATTACCTTGCAATTCATTGCAGGGCTTTCCACAACACACCTGCTGGGTGTGTACACACTACAAAGGTGTTTCGATTCCTCCCATAGATCATGCTGGGAGGGAACACACTACAGAGGTGTATACACGTTCGTGGTGTGTTTAAAAGGTTAGTAAATCAACCCCTTTGACTTTAATGCTGTAGGAGTCGCTGGCCCAGACTAAATGTAGGGATGAGACTTACTGAGATGTGACTGAAACATACTGAAGTTAAACACAACCAGGCATCTGATAATTTCAAAAGGAGGCCTGCAATGGAAGCTCTTATATTTCTTTCATGACAGTCACTTTAGATACCCCTGGATCCTTTTACTGGCAGCAAGTAAAAGTCTAAGGATCTGCTGCAGTAACTTTGACTATTACAGTGACTGTTGGATGACGGTGGGTTTAGAGTCGAGCATGCTTCATTTGTGTGATTTTACAATGTGTACCAAGTGCTGCTTCTATATTACGTGTAGAAATTAGGGACCAACTTACCCAAAACTTATTTTTCATCAAAGTTAAAAACATGTAATGGATATTTTGCAAAAGTATTTGTATTATAGTAGTTGTCAAAAATAATTTTAATAAGAAGGAAAAGCAACAAAATTCCTCTTTCATACTTCAGTGTCTCCTGCGGTAGACTGAGGATTTCCTCTTAATGCATCTTAAGTTAATAACCAAACGGAGTATGATACTTTAATTCCCCATATACTGTACATAATCCTATTTCTGATAGATGCATGAATCACTTACTGGGTAAACTCAGATATACATACAGCATATACTGCAGAGGTCACCTTCTCCTAAAATAAAATAGAAACTTTTAGGTAACATTACCTTGTGTACCTTAATGTGAAACGCCTTGTTTAGAATTGCATCCAATATCTGATGTGTGTCCCTTTGCTCTTCTGCCCAGATTGTAGCTGTACATTACCTAGTCAACTAAATTAAACTCAACAGCATGGATCTATCCTAAAAATAAATGTTGTCCTTCAGCAAAAATCTGTCACCTCGAATTCCATTGTATTATGTAGAAACATGGCCGGCTGATTAATTAAAACTGGCATTTGGTAGATAAAATAAATATCAGCAGGATGGTTCAGTCCATTAAGTCCACTTGGCTTTAGTCTGCAAAATAAACTGCACTGGGCATTATCAATACAATGAAAGGAAGAGTTTTAAAGGATCCTCTGTATATCAAACATTTGTTAACCAAAAGCAGAGGTTACACTGCATCAAATAGGACATAGCATCTGTTTTTCTTTTGCATTTAGCCGTTATCAAGAATTATTTATTAGAGTTATTTAAAGAGTTATACTGCAGATGAAACTAATGTCATCTTGAAGTTCCTGATAATCAAAATCAGGGCCGGAATTGGAATTAGGCATAGCAAGGCTGGTTGGATAAACAGGCACAAACAACAATAAGGGGGTTATTCACAAAGCTGGGCAGCATTTGGCTTGGTTAATCTGCTTGGTACCGCCAAAAATAAGAAAATAGAAAATAAGCGAAATACATTTTAAGAAAGAAAAAAAAGTTGAAAAATTGTTTTAAAAAGTTAAAATTAAAATAGTTTAAAGAAAATGAATAAAAGAGAGAATAAAAATAATTTTTTAAAAACGCCGGCAAAGATGCCGGCAAAAGAAAAACAATTGGGCGGAGCTAGCAATTAAAGCTAGCTCCGCCCAACTATTTCCTTTTGGCCGGCACCCACTAGAGTCTTCTAGCAGCTCCCGGCCAATAAATAACTGGGCGGAGCCAGCTGTGATGTAACGGCCAGCTCCAATCAGTTGTTATTGTTTAATGACAGATCAGCATCCCCAGGTCATTTGGGGATACTTATCTGTCATTACAACTGGGCGGTGCTAGCAGTGAGATCATAGCTGGCTCAGTTCACCCCGCTTCAGATGTCACTTTGGCTCAGTCGAGCCAAAGCATTTGCCTGCGGCTCGGCTGAGCCGCTTGGCCGCCTTCGGCTGCTGTACGGCCTATTGTGAATAGCCCATACAGCAGCCCTTCGGTTTGACTGAACCAAAGGGCTCCGGCGGCCCGAAGAGAGCCAAAGGATCAGCTGAAGCTACAGCTGTATACTTCAGATCAATAGTGAATAACCCCCTAAATGCCAAAAAAGGTTACTTTGTATAAAGAAATACAACGGATAATGTTGTGTGCCAGCCACAAGGATCTGCAGTAAAGAAGAAGGCACCACTACAACCATCAACACCAGTAAGCAACATCTGGAGGGAAAACTGGACAATATTGTTTACACCAAGCCAAGTGACCTTTTCACACTATGGATGCATTTTTTAAAACATTTTTTGTTTAGTCTTCTGATATAAATTCTGGCCATATATAAGAAAGTAGTAGATCACTTGTTGGTTACTCATAAAATAACAACTTCCTTTAGGTTTCTTACATTTGGAATGGTAACAAGGCCTGTATGGATGGCAGCCTTTGTATAACTCTGCCACATCTGCACACCTCAGCATGCCACCACCCCAGCTTGCTATTACCTTAGCAAGAGATGAGGGTAATACGTATTCTCTTCAGCTGTAGCCATGTATTCGTTGGCTCTACACATCATACTCTGCTAGTCCAGGTCTCCAGCAACAGCACTGTTCAGGGGCATGTTAAATCACTGAAGACCCAGACTGCAGGCTCTGTGCTTATCTCACACAATAGCACAGTTAAAAAAATATATAAAACAACCACAGTCATTAACAATTATTACTGTTTGCGGGGCCTGACTGCATTAGAGTAATAAAAAACAAAGCTTTGTGTTTTAGCCCTGGCAAGGCTACTAATCCCTGAGTAGACTATTCAAGTACAGAAATACATTTCTTTCTCACTTTCCAGGGTCAAGTTTGAGAAGTAGATTCCTCAGTCAGTGAGGAAATGGTTACAAAGTAAATGCTGAGCTGGAACTTATAACATTAGTGTTTTTATAATGAATGAATTGACAGCATCATCGCATGCCATCTTTTCTCCTGCTCTCCTGAGGGACTTCTGCTGGTTGGTCTACATACAATAGGTTGCTCCCAGTGTATTCAGTAGTATCCATAGAATGTTGGGATATTTTTCCGACATCCATCAAAACTGAAGAAGTGCCTTGGATAAGTTACACATTGGATAGAAGGGGAAATCCTCCGCACACCTTGCAGCAATCAAGGCCTATGTAGACAATGGTGCTTGTAGTGATGAACATGGCACCGTGCAGACACAATGTAGGAAGAGGAATTTACCAGCACTCAGTAGAATAATCCAACATGTCCATTTATTGGACCTAGACGTCACACAATCACAAGAGCCAACGTTGCGAGACCACGCACCACGGGTTTCTTCATCAGGGCATAAAGAGAGACTCTTTATTCTATTCTACTTATTCTACTGAGTGCTGGTGATTCCTCTTCCTACATTGGATAAGTTACACAACATCTGTAACTTCACAGAACAAGTCCAGTTGAATGTGACTACTACTACTAGCTACCTACCTAATTGCATATTCACTTGCAAAGTGAATATTAGTGAATTAGGTAAATGTGAGGAAATTGAAAAAAAAGAAGGGAAACTCTTTTGATCGGTACATAAAATATCTAAATAAACTAAATTAAAATGTGTTGTAACAATAACAATACTTGTTTGCAGGCTTTGTTTATACAGGAGCCACTGTCAGAGACAAGGTTCAGGTATCACTGCTTGTGCAGCCCTTCTTTGGATTCTTAATATTCTCTTCTGGTATAATGCTAATACTCTCTTCTGGTATAATGCTAATACTCTAATAATTAAGTATGTAATTAGCAAAATGTATACAACTTGCCAATGTCACAACTGACCTACCCCCAAGGTTTCCAAAACGAATACATTCTCATAAGAACCTATTACATGGCATCTCCTGTTGTAAGAAGGATAGGTATATGATTAGGGCATCACAGGGAATCTTAATAAATTGTTTGACTACTGTCTGTTTTTTTCAAATAAAATTGTTACGATACATCTATATTTGCAAATTGCCTCTGGTTATAAATGAAAGCCAAGGACTGAACATCTGCAAATTAAAATCCTTTTTCACCTGCATATTATTTTTAGATATTATCAAAATGTACTTCATTAGAACATTGTGATGCACACAAATAGGCATAATGCAGCAAATGCAGCATGGTATATCCAGATATAAATTTTTGACCTGGCAGTTCATTGCTCTTTTCAAAGCACTATGTAATTCCATTCTGTGGAGTCATCAGTTATTTCACAGTACTAGTACTTAAAATGTTTGCTGCAGAAGGAAGAACAAATTATTTTGTTAATTGTATCCAAAATCTTGTGTTCTTCTCATGGTATATAAGTTTACATAATTTACTAAGCCTACAACAGTTTGAATTAATGCACCCTGTGCATAGATTTGCTTTCTCATTGGTATTCATAGTCATCAAGCAGGCTATTGCTATACTCCATGTCAAATGCTTAATAGAGATGGTTGATACTCAGTGAGGATTCCTCCCATCAAATGTAGTGAGTATTCCTTAGATGTTGCTTGAGGGGCAATTTAAATCCATTCTTCAGTCCAGCCTGAGGGGAAAGGTGTTGATTAATCTTATTTCTAATCAAACAAACAAATAAAAAAAATAAAAATACACAAACCATACCCTTATTATGTACAACATTACAACAGGTGATATTAATATTTCTGACTGAACCTCATTTGTATATCAATCTATGATCCTTTAATACATTTGCAAAGTGTGTGTCATACTTTCAGGCATTTCATATGTTACTATATCGGAAGGCAGGTTTCAAACACATTTACAATCTGTGCACACAGTCCAAAAATCATCACATCTCCCACTCTTGTAATTACTTTTTTTAGTTAGCATTAGCATTAACATTTACATAAAAAGCTGAAACTAAGCTGCTTATGTAGACTATGCAACCTTGTTTATATAAACAGGCAGATTCAATGTCTTCTGTACACCAGGTTTGCACACTATGTCCATTAAATTTACCAGCTTGTAACTCCATAGGTTTCTGTTTGAATTGCTCACATCTACAGGTGCAAAACACCAAAAATCTCAGCCATTGCATAAGCAAAGCAGGCTGCAATAACATGTACTACTATTCGACATTCCACGTAGACAGCATGGAATAGATTTCTTGAATGTGGCTGGATGACCAGAGTTGTCTGCTATGGGACACACACACATGTAACTTGTTACCTTGTGAGTTTTTTTTTTTTACGTAATAAGTTTTTATTGAGAGCATTTTTCAATAATTACATTTGACAAAATGGAGGAAAAAATAATAAGAACAAAAGTACAATCAAAATAAAAGGGCCGGAACTCTTACCGGGGGGTAGGGACTGGATTGTTTTTAGTATCTCTTCTTGGGTGAAGGGGTGTTCAAGATTGTTTTTCGCAGCATCTGATAAAGTGGAGAGGGGAGTGGATTGAATATATTGGCGAATTTCTGTACATTTTGGGGAGGACGTTGGGGTTTTTAGGTGTAGGTTGTAGAGGTCCGTGTAGTACGTATGGAAGGTTTTGGCTATAAGCTCTGGGTCATGGACCATACAGGAGGGTGAGGATCTGATTTTAGGGATATAAGTTTGAAAGCATTTATTTCTAATGGAGCGAGCTAGCATACGTCCACATTTATCTCCATGCTCATAGAACGCCCTTTTGATGAAATCTCTGTGCTTCAGTGAGGCTTGGTCAAGGAGCAGGCGTAATTGTGTACGTTTTTGTGTTAGGTTGTGGAAAAAGTTGGGGTCGTTAGTGGATTTATGACGAACCTCTAGGGCAGGGGTGGCAAACTCAAATTCATCGGGGGCCGCATCAGCAGTATGGTTACCCTCATGTGAGTAGGTGATGGGAGATAAGAAAGAAATCTATCCTAGTGTAGGTGCGGTGCGGGTGGGAATAGAATGTGTAGTCCCTGGAGGAGGGATTTAAAGTACGCCAAATGTCAATTAGTTGTAAATTATGTAGTTTTTTTCTAAGTCTATTGAGCTGGGATAATGGGGGTATGAGACTTCCCGGTCGAGGAATCTAAAGAAGGATCCATGGTGAAATTAAAGTCACCCCCTAGTACGAGAAGGCCGTCCGAAAAATCTTCCAATTTGTCCAAAATAGAGAGTAAAGATGGTATTGGAGACTGATTGGGCAAGTAGATGTTGGCGAACGTCACCTTTTTGGCGAGTAGGGTACCCTTAACGAACACATATCTGCCTTCCTCGTCGCTCTCCACCCCGGAGGCAGAAAAGGGAACAGAGTTGTGGAAGCAGATGGCAACACCCTTAGACTTTCTGGTCTGTTTATTACTTAAGTATACTTCTTGATAGTAGCAGGAAGACAAAGAAGGAGCCTGAGGTCCTCTGAAGTGCATTTCCTGTAAAAAAAAAGGATATGGGCCCTGCTTTTGTGCATATGGTAAAGGAGTTGAGACCGCTTACGTGGCTCATTTAGCCCCTGTACATTGAGAGAGGTGAAGTTCAGTGAATTCATTTTCGCCAAACGTAATTGGGACCAGGAAGGGACCAGAATGAGAAGCCCAGACCCTGCACACTGTGCTGAAATTTCTTTAAATGAGAGAAATGGATTATATTAGGGAATATTACACTGTAATGTTCCCCAATATAATCTATTTCTCTACCACAGCTTTGGATAACATTTTGCATTTACTTTGTATCGCCTGACGCCCGGGACATGCAGTTCCAGGCGCCAGGCAGGTGGTTTCTTCTCTCGGTTCAGCTCAGCTGTGGGCAAGCAGCCGGGTTAAAGTTTTGTTGTTGTTTTTTTTCTTTGCTGAGTTGAGCAGAGGGGAACGGAGCATCAGGCAATTCTGCCGACAACCCTCAGAAGACCCCCCACCTCCCCTGCTGCTGAGAGCCATGATACGGAGAAGAAGGTAAGGAGGCGAGGGACGGGTCACACACACGGGGGTCAAAGGGAGATCGTTCTTCATCTCCCAGCAAGCTAGCTCCGCAGATATTTTCTGCCCTGCTCTCACTAGGCATAAATCTTCACACATCAGTGTGTGTGTGTGTGGGGGGGAATGTTGGTGATATAGTGCTCACTTTTAATATAATGCATTGCTGGGACTTGTAGTCCCGCATAGCTGGTGGTAAACACCAGCTATGCGGGACTACAAATCCCAGCAATGCATTATATTAGTAAGTTGGGATGCACCAGTGCCAATACTCGTTTTTTTCACACGTACTTGTGAAAATGCCCCATACTAAGCGCAGGCAAAATTACCAGGGTCACAGCGGTCGCATTTGTGACTGGGCCCTGGTGTTCGGCCAGTTGGGGGGAGCCCAGGGAGAAAGAAGAGGGCCCGCCACACGCAGTGTTTTTGACACTTGCGGACCGCAGTTCAGACAGAGGGATGGGGAAGACGCTGTAGTGGGGCGGTGGCCAGTCAGGAAACTCCATTTGCATGCACTATTTTTTCTGACCGGAAAAAGGGTAGGAGTGGCTCAGGTAGCAGTATCTGCAACCGGGCCAGGCATCTGGTGAGCATAAGTAATGATAAACGTAATTATACCCTTCTGATTGTGTACAGATCAAAGAAACAACACTAGATACTGCAAAACAACAGAGTCTAAGCTGAGCAACAGTCATCTAGTAACACATCAGTGGTGGTATGTTAGTTAACTAGAGATAAAAGGTGGGAGGGAGTGCCAGACCAACAGGAAGAAATTGGGGTTAGTTCATGGCATTCCGCTATCGCCCTGTCTCAGTATCCAGTGGTACCACTATGTTTCCCCTTTCATCAAATATATTCGTTATGACTGTATCTAAAAGTTATACTAGATATCACGGTATACTTGGTAGCCTCAGGATGATTGTAGTGGCATCTCAATACCCATCTATATCATAATAAGTCCCGTATCGACTCGTGTTCTTATTGAGCCACGTTGCAATGTGTGTAGTAGGTGTCATATCACGGGATAACCCATAGGTGACGATTGTAAGGCAAGAGATAATACGTCCTATGGAGCTAATGGGGAGTCAGACCAGGTATAGTCGCTGGGTAATCTGTGACTTCTGAGGGTTAGTCCGTGTGACATGTAGAGAGAGCGGGAAGGGAAGTGAAATGAATGTCGCCTAATATATATTATAGTACATATTACTTAACATAGCATGTAGATACCTTACACGTACCACCTTCAGCCCGCTCACTTGTGATCTGAACCAGCACAAATGCTCACCTGCAGCCATGGATAAATTCCTGGCCTGCCTGCAGCCGCTCTCTCCTCACGCAACTGGAGGCACACCACGGCCCATCCAACATGGCGGATTCGGATGATATGACTCGAGGCAGCTACAAGGATTTGGAGGTTGAGTCATCTGCTCTCTTGCCCATTCTCTCCCCTCTCGATACTGTTGATTACATCAAGCGGTAGCCCAACACAACCTGATGGCGACCAGCCATACACTATTACTGTTTGCAGACTACTCTGCTGATCTCACTAAACAAAGAAGGCTTCACTGATGTCTGTCGACTGCTCATTGGCAAATGCATGAAATTTGGCGTTGCCTATCCGGCTACATTGCTCATCTCCACTCCCGAGGGGAAATCTGTGCAGTTCACATCAGCTGCTAAAGCTAAGGAGTAGATTGATTTGCTTTCTGCCAATTCTCTTGCCTCACCAATCAAAATCCCACCTAGAAAAAAACAAACTGACTCCGTCCCTTGAAGCCTCTCTCGTTCTATACAGTGACTTAACTTCTCCGGGCTCGATGTGAAGCATTATTCCTTATGTCTGCTCCATTTTAACCTAAGAGTTGCACGGTTATTTGTTTACGTATAGTATATACTCCTTTCCATTTCTTCTGAAAGGCGGGACAAGGCACCTCACATCATGTTTATCTTGGTTTCGATTCACAGGTTGTTACCTGTGGCCTTTTGTGTTGCCCTGAGTTACTA
The DNA here is from genome assembly GCF_000935625.1 of Nanorana parkeri. Lineage (NCBI taxonomy): Eukaryota > Metazoa > Chordata > Amphibia > Anura > Dicroglossidae > Nanorana > Nanorana parkeri. The sequence continues at coordinate 1,474,166 of NW_017306529.1, forward strand.
CACCGCTATCTGGAAAACAAACATAGGCAATTTTTGTGTCATCTCAAAAGGCTTAATGCTGACATCACTTTTCTTCAAGAAACCCACCTAAAAGCTGCGGACATCTCTTGTATGCACAATTGTTGGTGGGCTTGGCTCTTGGTGCCCCTGCAGCAGGTTGATCAGATTAACAAAGCCTTGCCCCACATTCTATTGTCTCACAAATACAATCCCACAAAAGGTCAGTGGTCTCATATTTCTATCCAAATAGGCCTAAAGACTATCAAACTCTGGAATGTTTATGGCCCCAATTCAAACAATAAATCTTTTTGTGATACTGTCCTTTCATTAACGTCCTCTACTACACCGACCTCTTGTATCCTCCTAGACAGTGACTTTAACACAGTCCCATCAATGCTGGATGATCGCACGTATGAAGATAACCTTGCACCATCGTGTTCCAACTCTCAAGACAAACATCTCAGTTGTCTGATTCAAGCCAACGGCCTAAAGGATGTATGAAGATATCTCCACCCTCTGGATAGAGAGTTTACCCACTTCTCCCATGCTCATAAATCTCTCTCCCGTATTGATCTGTTTTTATCATTTGCTAACCTGCTTAGACTCGGTGTCTATCAAGGACATTCTTATCTCTGACCATGCTCTTCTAATGGTATCTTTCCATGGTTAGCAGCTGCCCAGTCATCCCGCCACCTTTGAATTCTGTGTCTCTGCCCTTTTTGTCCTCTGAAGAACAAGAATTCTTAAAAGTTGAAGAGTTTCAGGCTGCTATTAAGGCTTCTACGTGTTCCAAGGCTCCTGGTCTAGATGCCCTTACCACTGAATCTTATAAATTGCTATCGGAGGAATTCTCCCCTACTCTACTTTCTCTATTCAACCATATTATTCATAACAATTGCTATTCCCCCACATTCCAGGAGGCATACTTTAGGCTCTTGCCTAAGAAAGGAAAGAATCCGTTAATGCCTTGTTCCTATTGCCCAATTTGCCTACTAAACCAGGATGCGAAATTGCTATCTAAAATCTTAGCAGACAGTCTTGCTGTCATCATGCCGAACATTATCTCCCTTGACCAAGTTGGTTTCATTTCTGGTCGCTCCACTGTTACGAATGTGAGGAAAATCATCGCTGTTTTGGAGGGATTGCGTTTGTCCGGGCCCTCTCCATGTCCTATGGCTTTATTAGCACTGGATGTGGAGAAGGCCTTTGACAATGTTAGTTGGAACTGGCTGTGTCAAGTTATGACTCACATGGGTTCTCAGATACTTTCTTGAACTCTGTTTCTGTGTACTCTTCCCTGTAGGCCCAGATCTATACTCTCACAGCCCTCTCAGAACCCTTCACAAAGGGACCCTACAAGGTTGCCCTCTTTCCCCTTTGTTATTTACCTCCTCCTAACTTTTTAAAAGTTTTCAATTGGGCCCATCTGATACTAAATTAGCCTTATTTGCAGATAACATTACTTTAGTGCTATCAGATCCGTCCTATTCAGCTAACAAAAATTTTACAACTATTTGATCACTTTGGCACATTCTTGGGGCTAAAACTCAACCTAGACAAAACCTGTTACCTCTGTCGACTTCTCCCACACTAGATTTCTCTACCTGGACTCTAAAATTCAGATCCAACGTTGTTCACTTCAAATGCCCCATAGCTCTGCAGATTTATACTCACTCAATTATCCGCTACTCTTTTTATATAACTAAATTATACAAGAACTACATGCTTGGCAAAGCTTACCGCTCTCTCTACTAGGGCGATGCCATCTGATTCGTATGATCAGTTTCATGTGTCTATTGTACCCCATGCAGACTATACCTTTACTAATCAAACATAAACATATTCAAACCTTAAATAGGGCCTTTTCTAACTTTATCTGGAAAGGGAAAAAACCCAGGATAGCTTTACATAAACTACACCAACCTGGGGGGGAGAAAATGAGAGGGGGAGGGGGGAAAAAAGGAAAGGGAAACTTTTTTCCCCCTCCCCCTCTCATTTTCTCCCCCCCACATCGCTTCATGTTTCATCTGAGCATGTAGTCATCATCAGCAACAATGTTGCAGGGTAAAATGAATATAGGTGCAAATGCATCTTAGATACAAATGCGAGTACGGCATGAGCAAAGGTGAAAGCCGCGTACACATTGGCGCTGGCTTCTTAAACGATTTTTAAAACACTTTTTATCCAGTGTTTTCTATTAAACCTTTTATACCCGTATGGAGAATATACTGTCCATAATGTTTTTATTCTTATTTTTATTTTTATTTTTATTCTTTATTGTTTATTTCAAATTTTTTCATTTTCTACCAATCACATTAAAGATTTACACATTTTTATAACCTCCAAGAATGCATTCAGATTTCCCTTTTGAGCTCATATTTTATGTATTGATCCTCACTTTTCTTATACCTTTTTTCCTATTTACACTATGTACCATGTCACTTAAGAGCTGTTGTAATTGTTGTTTTTTTTTGTATAATCTCTTTAATAAAATTGTAAAGTCTAATAAAAAAAGATTAGGAAAATGTCTTATCTATGGCTAACACAAGCACTGCAAAAGCAATATTGGGTCCTTCCTTTTCTGGAGATGAAAAGCTCATAAACACTACATAGCATGCAACATATTTTAGCTTTTATGCCACGATAGATTAAGCAAAGACCTACAGTACTCATAGAGCAAGGGCCAGATCAACGTAAGTTTAGGAGAAAAGAAATATCATAGAGGTCGTTTCTGGATGTATTTATTTTTTGTATAGACTTTGGTTCTGTCATCCTGATCCGTATTTTACTACCTTGTGGGACAATGACCTGGAACAGATAATAAAGTAAGGATAAGGATGATAGCTCTGGAGCCCTGGAGCATACACCCATAAAAATCAATTATTCTCAGCATTTTCACATAATTCTTTACTTTATTAATTTCAAATCTGGTTCACGTATCAAACAGCAAGGCATGTAACAATATCATGGATTAAAGTGTCAGAACAGAATATTCAAATTAAAACCCAATTTCATCTTTATAGGCTGCTCAGTTCACCCTCTCCCCCAGCATTGTTTAAGTCTTTGTATACATGCCTTTTTTGCAGATGTCTTTGGTCCAGTTGTATGATGCGCAGGGTCACGTTCCCCCTGGTCTATTCTGTTTTTTTGTATATTATAATTTTATCAAATTTCAATTATAACAAACTTACACACATTAGTAATTGTTTAACAAAAAATAAAGAAAATATAATCATTTAAAAAACATAATCTGTTCTTGGACATGGCTAGGTCAGGAATTCTGCAGAGAACATGCTCATGTTATGATGTAGAGGTGGCTATGATGTTAGTCCAGTGTGGCTTGAGGAATTACTCTCTGAGAGCAGGTCCACAATACCCTGGGCTCACAGAAAGTGGGTTGAATGATGTTGAGCTTCACTCAACTTGGAAAGGAAGTGCTGCTGGATTACATTGACCACAGTGTAGAAGAAGTGATTATTGCAAAGAGCTGCATTTTTTGTTTAAAAAAAATGTATGTATGCATGTATATGTGTGTCTGTGTATATGTGTGTATGTATATATAATATCTAAAGTACATAGCATTGTACATAGATGAATTATTTGACATTGCAACAGAAATCCAAGAGTATATACTTTTATTTTATTATTAGATTTTTATATCTAGGAAACCAAGGTTTTGTATATTTCTTCAGTTCAGTGGGAAAATGCTTTATCTAGGATCTAGTTCTTTATAAGAGTGGTTTTTTTTTATCCCTGGAGATACAACTCAGCTTCCAGTTTTCTTTCTTCAATTTAAAAAGCAGTTATAGGTGTATCAACTCAACACAAAGTCCTTCAGGACAAATTCCAGAGGCCAGCCCTATTCTACTTTTAGATTACACTTCTTATTTTGATCTCCTATTTCTTGCTGTAGGAGAATATGTCCAATGCCCAGGCGATTTTTCAAAAATGTGCCAGCTACTTGTATGCTAGTTTTTTAAACAGAGAAATGAGAGCAGAAAAAAAACTGCAATCTATAGATGAAAACAAAACACACACTGGACATTATTACAATATTAATAATTCTCATAAATAATAATTATTATGATTATTTTCATGTTTTTTTACCAAGAACATCAGCCTGCCCAACCATAAAATACATGAGTTCTGTAAATGTCTCCTGTGTTCTTTTTTTATATCAGGAAATGGACAAATGTGATCAAGGTTTCTTTTCATTTCTTTATAAACAGGAACCAATCAATCTGCATTAGACCACTCAGAGAATTTTATACATTTTTGGAAAATATGTGTGCTTGATGGTGGGCACTTTTAAAGGGCTTTCTATGACTCCTTTGTTGCGGTGGAAGTTTCATTCAAAAACTGTTTTTACACATTGTGCTGAAAACACAAAGGTTACTTTAAAAACATACTGTTCAGTACAAAATGGTGGCAAATCAAATGCATTCTCCTTATTCCACTGCCCCTTCCTAATATGCATGTGCATTGCCTCTTTACTTCCAGCAGCGGTCAAAGAATGCATTCTTAATGTGGGTCTTGACACTGGGCCAGGCTTTGCCTCCTTAGATTATTGCCAAATGATGAGTAAATAAAGATCTGATGTGAACAGGCAAACCACTAGATTTTGAAGTGTCATCAGAGTGACCAGCATTAATCCAAGAAGAGGAAGACTGCCGAGGATAACTCTGGGTTATTGATGGCACCTAGGTAGGCATAGTAGGTAAGAGGAAGCAATATGTGGAAAGAACAAGCCTCAATGAAAGTTACTAATATTTTGCTATGCTTCAATCCTTAAGTTTGAAAGCAAGCACTTTTTTTTTTTTCACATGATACAGTTAAGCTTTGAATCCTATACAGCTTGACTGCTCTAGGTGATGATCAAATAAGTTTCTGTACTTGCTTTAATTTGGCCAGGTATGTCCATACTAGTAGTCACCATAAACAGTTCACTTCCAAACTGATTTGATGGCCTGATACAAGGATCGGCCTGCGTAGGGCTTCTCTAGCATGGAAAAATAAAAGCTTGCAGTCACTGAAATCAGCTCACATGTCACTTAGATCCCTTATCATCTGGTTGAACACATCTGAAGAGATTTGTTCATCACTGTTTATGGTAATCCCTTATTACACATCTACTAAAAGAACAATTACTGTTAGTGATTCTCTATTTAAATAATTAATGGAGCAGGATTCTATCTTAACAGAAATGGACTAGGCTGGTATACTGATATTATTTCACATACATGTAACTACTAATAGTTTAGAAGGAATGTCCATGTTAGCGCCGATGTGGGGCCCCAGGAGCTTTGCTTTCATCCCTGCTCAGGTTAAAGCAATTTGTGACAGAGCTATATTCATTTGGATTGGTTCTCTTATTTCTAGTCAAGCCAGATCTCAATGAGAGAAAGTGAAAGAACATATAAAAGATGAGAAAGAAAAGAACCTAGGATTAACCAGGTATACAAAGCATGGTGCATGACAAAACACCTTTGTATCACATTTTCTGCCCAGAGCATGAATTTTAAGTCAGATTATTATCAAGGCATATATCTTCAGGAAATAAATAAAGCAGAATATACTTGACAGTTCCATGAGCAAACTCCTTAAACAAAGATGGGTTGGTAAATCCTTAAACCTTATATCTTATTGAGTGTAATTTAGAAAAGATGCATTAAAAGGTTCTAGAGGGAGTTACAGTGTAGTTTTATATAAAAGAAAACAAACTAGATATGAAAAAATAAAAGTGCACAAGGCATAGATCTGCAGGAAATAAATAAAGCAGAATATACTTGACAGTTCCATGAGCAAACTCCTTAAACAAAGATGGGTTGGTAAATCCTTAAACCTTATATCTTATTGAGTGTAATTTAGAAAAGATGCATTAAAAGGTTCTAGAGGGAGTTACAGTGTAGTTTTATATAAAAGAAAACAAACTAGATATGAAAAAATAAGAGTGCTGTTCCAAGAATCCCTCTAAATGGAAATTAATTATATATATATA
>NW_017306529.1:1484414-1501080 GCF_000935625.1 Nanorana parkeri
AAGAGAAACTGCTGTGGTTTGATTTGCACTGGGTTAATTAAATCCTGCTTGAAATAAGTACTGTATGTAAATAAACTCACAGATGCTGGGAGTTTGTTTGCATTTTACTCCTCCCTGCTGGCTTTCTAGTAGAAGGGATTCAAGCAGCTGTAAAGCCACCCGATCACATCTACAGTTTTCCTTCCACCTGACCCCTCCTTGCTATGTGTCCCAAGGTAACTTGCCATCACTGCCTGACTTCCCTGCCATGTATCTCAGAATGACATTGGTGGGTGTCAGTGGGGAGAACAGAGGTAGAGAGGTAGATCCGCGAATATTCATTTGCTGATCATTAGGTATCACCATGTATGCTGGTGAGAGCAATAATTCTAGGGACATTATTCATGATTAACTGTAAAGGCTTTTAAAACATCACCTCTTGACAATTTTGATAACCAACATTTTCCAGCAGCATGCGATTTTGATATGTTTAGTAACTATTTAATCGATGCAACTAAAAAAAATAATCTTTTATACTTTATAAATGAATCTAAAAAATATTGTGTTTGTGTGCAAAAAAATCATTTGAATGTATTTTTTACTGAAAATATGGATCCCATAAATAGTAGGGCAATTATCATGTGACAAAAAATTGCAACTGCCATCATTGTATTCTACAACGTCTTTGTTTTTTAGAAAATATATAATATATTACAGATTTTAAATAATCTTAAGGCCTAAATTGTTATAATGTGTGAATTTTTTTTTATCCGCCAATGAAAGGCGGATGTGGTATCATGAAACTACAATTTTAAAGAACAGCATCAGCGACATCATACAGGACATAAAGTCCTAATCTTTGTACAAATTGGCCAGTTTATTAGAATAGTTTGTTAACTTCAAAACCACAACCCCACAATCCCTGACCCTCCCATCCCCGTAACCCAAATTACTCCCAAAATATTTAAAATATAGACAAAAATCTTCCCAGCACAAATGAATCACAGCAAACCTTTCTCCTTAATTGATTCCACCTGATTTAATAATTTGCTTTTAAAAAATGGTAATGTACTCACAAGAGAAAAGTGACACAAGCGTATTCCAAGGTTCCCCTCATAGGAGGCTATCGCCCATCAGAAGCCTGATGTTCTGAGGAAGGGGGTGTGCCCCAGAAACACGTTAACCCTTGCCACTCGCTGCTGGAAGATGACTTCGGTCGTGAGCTGACTTGGCTGTGCTGTGGCTTCTGATGGGCGATAGCCTCCTGTAAGGGGAACCATAGAATACGCTTGTGTCACTTTTCTCTTATGAGTACATTACCATTTTCTAAAAGCAGATTATTAAATGATCCTTCACATGGAGTGGGCGTTATTCTTTTTTGTCATTCTGTAGATGTTAATGTTCCCTGCCTTGTGGAGATGGTGGATCAGGTGGAATCAATGAAGGGGGAAGGCTTGTTGTGATTCATTTGCACTGGGTAGATTTTTGAATTTTCACAGGTTATAAACTACAGATATATATTTGTTAAAATTAGCTAGCATCTGGACAAATAGAAAGAGAAAAGGCAGGTTTGATTATGCAATAAAAGTGTATTATTTCAGAGACAATAGCCACAAATATTGTTCAATAGCTGGACAGTATGTAAGGGAGAGAAAGGGATTTTTTTAACAAAAGTCGATCTTTTGGTGCTGGAGACACACTTTTACACAGATCAGCTTTATAAACTATGGCTCATGGCCCTGTGCATAGTATCACAGGCAGACATGCATTAGCAAGCAAACGTGCATTAGAGTGCACGTGCACACACATTAACATGCACACTCTGCACCAAATAGTCTATATAAATGTAAGTGACTGCTATTGGATTCTCAAGAAATATCACCAGCATTCCAGACCAAGCATTACAGCAAATAAGCATCCATTTATTGACGTATGCTGTCTCTTATTTGCAAGCACTTTGGGGCTGCACAGGGTCCCCTTCATCAGGCTCAGAGATTACAGTGTACTGATAGTAAAGCATCATTATATGGGCATACTGATTAAAGAGTGTAACAGAGGCCCCCTGCCATCGCTATGACCCAATAATCCCGCCATTTCAGGTTTAAATTGTGACGTACACAATTGCCATAACTCAGAGATCAAACAGCCCATAAAGATAATATACAATGGCATATAAATAAAGTTCATTATTAGCAGCACTCACATCTGTTGGTGAGAAATAGGCATGAGCCATATAGGTTTAAGGGACCTTGGCTGTCTCACTGTTTGAACGCTGATGCAGCTATGCTCCTGTACGTCGGAGCACGAGCTCCGCCCAGTCTGGTCTCTAGGCCACCACCCATGCCAGCAAGTGCCGACACAATCAACCTGCCTGCCCGTTCAATACCAAGCAGAAACGGGCTGCTGCTGGCATTTACTGGACTTTACTTTGGTGCCCCAGGAAAGGAAGGCATATGGACCAGATCAGGATGAAGATTCAACAATCGCTGCATGTATATACACATATGATCATCATTATATCTATAAGCATAATTAATATATAGCAGATGTCGTGCAAGGCATATACAATCTACAGTAAATGGCTGTACCCAATCATTCATGTATAGGTCAATTGCATATATCTATGCTGCTCATGAACTGGTGTTGTAACATATTTGTTAGGTATAACTGTCAAACAGCCACGGGGCCGAGCTTTGATCGACTAGTTGTGGTACCCCTGATCAGGGTTAGTCTGGCATATAGACCTAGCTGGACCCTAAAACATTTTTAAGGCAAATAAGCCTCAGACAGAGACCACCAGTCAATTATGCAACCTAAAATGATGTGTTGGGCTCGTATGTAGTGAAAAACACCCACCAATATAAACCCACAAACAAACTTGTGTAGTAGTGCATAAAAGGTCCCAGAGCTGCCACTGTATATCCCACTGAGGAGCCATCTGTAAAATTATAACTGAACCTTGATAACACATGGATGAGCTATACCAGAGTGGAAGCTTATTCCAACGGTCAATCACCATTGGTCCACTCATCTCTCATCTAGGAAGCAGGCAAGTCCCAGATTAGTCCCAGGTCCTCAACTCTAATCTGGGACTGGCCTGCTTCCTAGACGAGAGATGAGTGGACCAACGGTGATTGACAGTTGGAATAAGCTTCCACTCTGGTATATCTCATCCATGGGTTATTAATATTCAGTTATAATTTTGGTGGTGTGGTAGAGCATCCTGTTACCAGGACAACCAGCAGCGGTTCTTTCCGCATTCTCCAATGGCTGTGACAGTGGCGGTATTCTTGCAGTACACGGGATCTACTTTATTCTTTTGCCTGATCAACAGATATGAGTGCTGCTAGTAAGGAACTTTATTTATATGCTGTTGTATGTTATCTGTATGGTCTGTTTGATCTCTGAGTTATGGCAATTGTTTACATCACAATTTAAACCTGAAATAGCCTGATGAAGGGGACCCTGTGTAGCACCAAAAGCGCTTGCAAATGAGAGACAGAATACATCAATAAATGGAGTTTTATTTACTGTAATGATCGGTCTGGTGTGCTGGTGACATTTCTTGAATATCTGCATATTGGCGGCACCAGGGGCGTAACTACAGACCATGGGGCCCCATAGCAAAATTTGAATAGGGCCCCATGGCAAACCCTTTAAAATCTAAATCAAAGACATGTAGCAGGAGAGCTGTCTGCATAGTCTCTTCCTGAACATCCTGATATCAACTTCAAATGCCATCAAGGGCACAGGGTCAGCAGCAACTTCTGCAATCCTTCAAGGGGGCCCCCTTTCACCTCCAGGCCCCATAGCAGCTGCATGGGCTGCTATTGCTATTGTTACGCCCCTGGGCGGCACCATGCGCAGTCATTTCAAGCACTGGCTTGTGTATTTATATGGGAATGCCGGTAAGGAGTGTAGCAAGGATTTATTTCTTATGTTATTGGATTCTGACTTCTGCCCTGTACCTCATTCCCTGGCTATTACTGCCCTTGGGTTGTGCCCCTAACTTTACCTCTATTTCCTGATTTGGCACCCTACTGCCCGGCTGTTACTGACATTGTGTCTCTGGAATGTTCCTAGATCCATGAACCCATCGCACTCCTGACCGCTTGGCTCCAAGAAAAATTTAAATGGGTGCTTGGGTGATCGACGGATGGCAACCACATGTCATTGCTTGAGGAAGGGAATCCTGTGTGACCCCGAAACGGTCGTCACATCTTTGTGACATGACGTATTTCTGCAGTAAATAAGACTTTGTTTCATGCTTACATTGGAGTGCCGGTGTCCCTGTTTTCTTCCGCTATGTTCCTGTCTCCTGTTTTGGTTCCGGTTCATGCACTCAATTGCTGCTGGGATCCAGTTCAGCCTGCAACACCAGAACTTATGTCACTTTGTGTCCATGTTGGACGAGAGGTGCAAGAGAAGCCCCACTATCAGCTCAGTCTCTACCAAGGTACATGACACCTGTCCAAAACGGGACCTAGTAAAAGTAGTTAAATACCGTGCACACAGTCACTATAGTATTTTGGGTGCTTTATTCAGTGAAATAAATACACTGCTGTTTATTTTTATTTATTAAAACCTGGCTAGTAAAAATCCAGGTGCCCACAGTGTCCTCAGTTTCTTTTTCTATTTCAAAAGGGAAATAGCCCCCCCTCCCCACAGTTAAAAAATAATTATTTAAAGGAGAACTATGAGGTGAGTGCTTTTCACTCACCTCATAGTTCTAGCCGACCTGTGACAATGAGACTGTCACAGGTCGGCTCAGTAGATCGGAAGGTGAGTGAACACATACCGGGTTCGCTCACCTCTCGATCCTGTCACGGCTCTCTGCCGTGACAGGGGGAGGGGCTGGATTCCCCGCTCCGATCTGCCAGCGCTGACTGGCGGAACGGACGGGGGAGGAGGCGGGTACAGCTGGCTCTGCCTCTAGATAGGCAGAGCCAGCTGTCACTCACGCAGCTGGGCAGATCCCGTCGTCTAAGTCGGAATCCGCTCCGGCTGCGGCGTCTCAGTATACCGTGAGCTGTAGCTCGCGGTATACTGAGCTTAGGGTAACGGGAGGACGTTAGTTTGTGTCCTCCCGTTACCCTAAGGAGAACTATGCATTGCGTTGTTAGAATGCATCGCAGTGCATGATTTTGTGTTTTTCTTTTTAAAAAGCATTCATTTAACTGTGACATAGCGCATGGCAAAGCTTCGTGATGCATTGCCATGTGTTGTGATACCTTGTGTTGCAATATATGCCTGTATCATTTTATAACAACACAAACACCAACACAGAGCAAAAACGATTTTTAACATAAGTCGCATATTTACAGTTTTGCGTTCCTTAATTTTTTTACCTTTTTGCAAAAAGGCACAATTTAAAATTTACAAATATGTGTTATTTATTAACTCAATACAGTTTCATCTTTTAGATTCAGTCTGAAAATATTTTTTTTTTGTGCACTGATATTGATTTTAGTGTGCTTTATCAATTAAATTGTGTATTTTTTATCGGTTTAATATTAATTTGATAAACATTTGCGCAATTACCGCAGGGCCTACAAATTTAGTAGCACCATCTTTTTATTCTACCAGGCCTGCGCTTTCAGAAAATATAGGGTTTGGGGGATCGTTTACAAACGCTAGCAATGCAGCAGTTGAAGATCAAATCAATGTGAACAATTGCAAAAATGGTGTGGCTAGCTGAAGTGCAAAGCTTTCTGGAGGGCTTGGCAGCGAAAGGGTTAAAACATTTGTGTATTTCCCATGTCACCCTAGAAGTCACTGTAAAAGGACCCTCTCCCTGCTGTATGGTATTTTTTTCAAATTGTTTTTGCTTTGTTAAATGTATCCCATGGAAGTGACCCATGCCCTTTTTTGACAATAGTTATAGACTATTAGCCTTGAAACAACCATAACTCAGTATCAGCATTCACCCCCTAGAGACTTCAATAGGATTTTCTGCTAAGCTTGGGGTTTTGCGGATTTTGAGCAGGATTCGACAAACCCAATTATCCTTCCTCATCAGCACAACAAGGAATTAAAAAAGGGGAAAATAAGTATTTTATTTAAACATGCAACTTACTATAACGCTGTTTAAAACTTAAGCTTCGGCCGCCAAAGCCCTTTAGTTCAGCTGGACCTAAGGGCTGCTGTACGGGCTATTGACAATGGCCCATACAGCAGCTGTAGGCAGCCGAAAAGCTCAGCCGTACCGAATGCATATGCTTCGGCTCGGCTGAGCTGAACACACAGCCAAAGCGGGGAGAACGGCCTGCCGAAGCAGACCGTTCTCCCCGAAAATGTAAACAAACAAAACAAATCCCCTCCTGATCCATACCAGACCCTTCAGGTCTGGCAGGAAAGTTAGGAGGGACCCCCTGAGTTAAGAAAAAGTGTGTGGGGTTCCCCCAAAAAGTCATACCAGGCCCCTTAGGTCTGGTAGGAACTTTAAGGGGGAACTCCAACCCCAAAAATGAGGAAAAACAGTAGGGTGCCCCCCTAAAATTCCCAACCAGACACCTAATCTGAGCACAGGCCTGGCAGAGCAGGAAAGAAGGGATGAGGAAGCGGCCCCTCCTCCCTGCACCATATCCTTGGCATTGGGAGGGTGACTTTCCTGGGTCCCACCTGGAAAAGCACCATGTCCCCATGTCAATGGGAACAAGGGCTTTTTCAACATAAGCCCTGGGGGGGGCTTATTTGCATCAGGGTACCCCCTTTCATAAATTCACCCAAATGCTGCCCCCCTTGTGAATGAAGCAAGGGGCACTTGTACCCGTACTCATTCACTAAAGGGTTAAAAGTAAAATGTAAATAAACACACCACATTTTAGGAAAAAATCAGTTAATTGACAACAACAAAAAAGCAACGGTGTTTGACAAGTCCTTTAATAAAAAAATAAAACCACCATGCTCCACGGCATTCAGCTATTCACTCACTGCCGTTCTGCCCCTATGAGAATAGGGGCAAACAACAGCGAGTGAACTACCAGAGGTTCAGCTCAGCCAACCCAGATTTTGGATCGGCTGAGTCGAACGTGTCCTTAAATTCGAACCGAAGGGAGCCATGAAATCAGTCATACAGGGTAAATAGCTGAAAGGTGTTCGGCTCACCTCACCTTCGGCAGCTGAATGAATAATCCCCTTAGAATACTGCACCCCTCTACAGTATCACAGTTATATAAATATGGAGAAAGGTGAGTTATCATTTCAAATGTTCTCAATGCATGGGTTAAAACAATTTAAAGCACAATTCACCATTCCTTGCGCTAACCCTTTAACACTAGAGATTTAGGTTTAGATAAATTGTACAAAATATTGGTATTCTTTTCTTCTTTACTTCTCTAAAATGCAACAATGGCCTAAAGCTTGCTCCATCCAAACGACAGTCTTGGATGTGTATTAAGAAAGTGTCATATCAAGTGATTTAACTGTCAAGCAAAAATTACATACATACAGTCAGAATTATTTATTTGAATAACTATATTTTCTTGTAAACAAAATGCTCTTTTTATGGGACTACAGAGTAAGGTCCACTAGTGCATACAGTTATAAGAGGCAATAAAAAGGTCAAAAAGTACATATTGATGAAAAACAGAGGGGTCTATTCATGAAGCTGCCGAAGGGCAGCCGAGTGAATGACCGATCTGAAGTGAAGTGAGCCGAACACTGTTCGGCTATTCACTTCAGGCTGGTACAGCTAATTTCAGCTGTACATCGGCTGAAATCAGCCGTACATCGGCTTGCTTCGTGTGGCTTCGGATCAGCCGAACATGCTCAGCATGTTCGGCCGACCGGAAGTGCAGAAGGAGTTCGACTCAGCCGATCCAACATCTGGATCGGCTGAGCCGAACCTCCGGCAGGCTTCTCACTGCTGTTCGGGCTATTCTTAAAGATCCCGAACAGCAGTGAGAGGCCGAAGCTAGCCGAAGCTAGCCGAAGGATCGGCCAAAGCTACGGCCAGATCCTTCGGCAGCTTCGTGAATAAACCCCAGAGATTTTACATTACAAGTACAAAATATATTGGATAATTAATGCATTTATTTCCTGATTTTAAAACCTCAAAAAATATAATATTTTCTACTTAACAGTATGTGTTATTTTGTTTCATAAACCTAATAAAGACTGTAAACATGCTTCAGAAAACATTGTCATTATGCTAAAATTAGAAGACCCACTCAATTCACCTTACAGCTGAACTCCAATGTTTGACATGCATGGGATGAATTGAGGAGACTAGATTGTTAAGTGGGCAACGTTATGTACAGTATACTATGGGCCCAATTATGTCTACCGAGGGCACACCTACTTAATTCCTGGAAGTGCAGAAGGAGTTCGACTCAGCCGATCCAACATCTGGATCTACTGAGCCGAACCTCCGGCAGGCTACTCGCTGCTGTTCTGCCTTTTTCTCATAGATGCCGTACAGCAGTGAGTGAATAGCTCGGCTGTTCTGCTCGGTACCTCTGTGGTACTGAGCAGAATAGAAAAACAGTTAAAAAAGTAGAAAAAATAAAATAGAAAACTATTGGGCGGAGCTAGCAGTAGCAGCTAGCTCCGCCCAACTGTTTTCTATTGGCAGGGCGGTCCTGCTGCCGTCAGAAAAAAAAACACCATAGGAATGCATAGCTAGATTCCTATTGGCTATTTCACTTTGCAGTAGCCAATAGCAAACTAGCTATTGCACCCGCCCTCTGCTGTTGTCAATCACTAGAGGGGACCTGATGGAGAACTTCAGGTCCCCCTCTGCTCATTGACAGCAGCAGTGGGCGGTTGCAAAAGCTAGTTTGTTATTGGCTATTGCAAATTGAAATAGCCAATAGGAATGTATCTATGCATTCCTATGTTGTTGTTTTTTATTCTGACGGCAGCCAACGCCAGTGTTTCTCTCCCGACGGCCGGGAGCTGCTATCTAATAGCGGGAGACTCCCAGAGCATCCGGGAGAGTTGGGCTGTCTGGAGATCAGCGTCCCTGGTTACCTGGTAACCGGGGACGCTGATCTGCCTGTGCAAGTGGCCGGAGTCAGCAGAGATGACGGCTGGCTTCACCCAGCAGTCAGTAGCAGGCTGTCAGCCGGCCAATGGCCGGTCGTTTGGCCAGCTTCTGCTTTCACCTCGGCTCGACTGAGCCGCTCGGCCAACTTCGGGAGCTGTACGGGCTATTCTACTGAACCAAAGAGGTCCTGGGCCCAAAGCTAGCCGAAGGATTAGCCGAAGCTATGGCTAGATCCTTCGGCAACTTAATGAATAGATCCCATAATCTGTGGGGTGTAGAGGGGGGTAAAGGAAAGAAAGTTTAAGAAGAGAAGTAAGTTAGTCATCTGTGATTAATAATTACCTCCTTATCAGAAATAGAAATTCTCTGAACTTTAATGAAGAACTATGGGGTCAGTGCTTTTCCCCATAGTTTTCCTAAGGGTAACGGGAGGACACACACTAGCGTCCTCCCATCACCCAAAGCTCAGTATACCGCGAGCTACAGCTCACGGTATACTGAGAAGCTGCAGCCAGGACGGATCCCGACAATTTTATCTGGATCCACACAAGCTGCGTGAGTAACAGCTGGCTCTGCCTATATAAAGGCAGAGCCAGCTGTACCTGCCCCTCCCCCATCCGTTCTGCCAGTCAGCGCTGGAGGATCGGACGGGGGAAGGAGGGGAATCCCTGCAGGGAGCCATGAGTGACAGTCATGGCTCTCTGGAGGGATAGATCGAGAAGTGAGCGAGTGACAGTATGTGTTCGCTCACTTCCCGATCTATTGAGCCGACCTGTGACAGTTTCATTGTCACACGTCAGCTCGAACTATGAGGCTGAGGGATTTTCAGTCGCCTCATAGTTCTCCTTAGAAGAGACATGCTGGGAACATTGCTGGAAATTATTTATTTTGCTTTAATGTAGGGATGCACCGATACAAGCATCGGTATCGGCGGCGATACCGAGTATTTGCATGAGTACTCGTACTTGTGCAAATACTCCGATACAAAAAACAAGTGCCTGTGGCGCGTCAGCCATCTTCAGGGACCCGAAACCGCCGCACACAGGACCTCCATCGCGTCTTCAATGAAAGAAGATGGCCGCGAACTCCTCCTCCAAGTCCTCAGTCATCTGCTCCATTAATCCCCCTAGTGGGGAAAATAGATGAGCACATGTCCAGACTGTGTTCTGTAAATGTCCATGTACAGAACACTGTATAGTGTGGCACAGCCATATCCAATTCTGCATACCTGGCTTTATATTATTAAAAAATTATAATATAAAGCCAGGTATGCAGAATTGGATATGGATGTGCCACACTATACAATACAGTGTTCTGGAGTCTGGACATGTGCTCATCTATTTTCCCCACTAGGGGGATACAAGCCTTAGTTAGCAATGGCATGATAAATATTAATTTCATGTTCATGTTCTTCATAATATGAAGAAACTGACCTAAAATCATTATTTTGTATTGCTTTAGAACAAATGTGACCTGCCCCTTTAAGAAAAAGTATCGGTAATTGGTATCGGTGAGTACTTGAAAAAAAGTATCGGTACTCGTACTCGGTCTTAAAAAAGTGGTATCGGTGCATCCCTACTTTAATGAATTACTGGCAGTATTTAGAATTAAAGTTATATAGCATGCTTTATTCCTATAGGACTTCGTAAATGCTTCCAGCGCTGATTTCTCTGCAATACAATAGTAATCAGGGGTGCAGGCAGGAATAAGGATGAGTATTAACCCCCTTAGTGTTAAATTTACCCTTGGAAAAACATGCAAAAATCATTACAAGAAGAGTATTTGTCAAGAGAATGGATACCTATTATGTCAAGCCTTAAAACTGTGTACGCTCGTAAACTGGCAAATATGACGATACTCAGATTGGCAATGCATTATAAACCTTTACATTTCATTAGTTTGTAGTAAACCATAAAAAATGGCCCTGGAATTATTCCTCTCACCTCTCATATTGTGAGATAACCAATATGCACTGAAATCCAAATTACATTGAGCTAATTTGTGTGTATGCCATACAAATTGAACACAGCAGCTGAGTGTATCACTATCACCATAGCGCAGGTCCATTTGTACATATATAACCAATATGCATTACACAATTGTCGTTTACATAAACGTGCATCCTGGAGATACCCATGTACAGTATGTGTATGAGGGTGGGGTTTTTATATGTATTTTATTTAACTTTATTGTTTTGCAACTTTTATGTATTTATTCTTCCCTTTTCTTTTTTTATATTATCCCAAGGGGACCAATGACAAAAAAAAATCTAAGTAGTTGATTTCCCAAAATGCTAGCAATCAGAATTAAAGTACAGTTTCCTAACAATCCCTAATCTTTGCAGTTTGTCAGCTTTCCTCATCTTTTCTCTATAGCAGCATCCAGTATACTGAATTATGGCTGTTCTGTGTCAGCCTTACCTATTTATGAGGCTGATTTAGCCCACATATTGACTGTTCTAAGCCTGCTGGTCATGATTTAAAGGCCACACAGTGCATTACTGTTTATAAAAACATTGAATTGAATCAGCACACAAAATTGTAAATCTCAATCCCATTGATATACAATGAACCCATAGTAGCAGCAAACACAAGCCTTATACTTAATCCCCAATAGGGTTCCTGCGAGAAAGCTTGTATGAAGGGAAAGGATGAGAGTGTCAAGCCATAGGGACTGGTCCAGATATGACAAATCAGCCATCATACAAAACATGTACTGTATATATTGTTTTATAGAGGGGATTTGTGCATGACCCACAACACAGATTAGCTGTCAACTCTTGATATGCTTTTTATTATGAAAACATTTTTTCCATGTGGACCAATCCATAAGGATTTCAACTTTTCATCTTTTTTCTCCATACAAAATGTTAAAGTTGTCACCTGAACATGAGATGAGGGGTACTCCCAATGAGGACACTTGTTTAAATTACAACTGTCTAAGAAGGGAATTCCCCATACTTTGGAGATATTCCATTCATTTCATGTTGTAACTCCAGGACAGGATGTGATTGAAAATCTCCCCAATGAGAGACAGCAGCAGAAAATACTGTGGCAGGGGTTTTTATCCCTTCCCACTATCCAAAACTAAAAAGAAAAGTTTTTATATATATACACTTTTATTTCAATGATAGAGTCACTTAAAACTGAATCATATTATAGCAAAATTAATAAGCCTTTTGTTTTAGAATTTATGGACTATGTTGAATAAAAAGTGAATGCAGAATATTCAAAAAGTACAACATGAAAGGTACCAATTCATAACATCATTCCTGTGTATTAGAAGCAAGTTTCCATTTTGTATAAAGACATATTCTAACTCATCAGTTCCTGTCAGTAGAAAGAACTCAGTGGCTGTGTATACTTTAGTGTCTGATAAAAAGAACTGATGTAGCGAAGTGCAATACAATACGAAATTTGACTTGTTTACATATTCATTTCTATGGCAGGCACTTCAGGGTAAATAAGTGTCAAACGAACACAGCACTTCTTCAGGCATTTTAGTTTACAAAGAAAGCATGATGCACTTTTTATTCTTTTTATTATAATTTTAAGTAGCAAAATAGGTGAACACTGGAAAATATGTGTTAGATTTTTTTTTCCATTATTCTCTTTTTCTTGGTATTATACTTATATGAATGTCCAATCCCTACTGGATGGGTCAGGAGTCAGCCTGAGATACCAAAATTTACGTAATTTGTAGACAGAATGAGAGTGGATTTTTTAAAAGTTGACCCAGGTTAAGTGAAGTTGCTACAGGACTATCTATACATTTGAGCGTGCAGAGTCTATTGTATTCTATCAGAAAGACCCTTGTAGACTTTAAAGATAAGAGAATCAGCAAGACACGTGAGGCAGAGCCTATACAGTATATGTAGTATTATACAACAACAAAAATGTTTAATTAACGTGCATTAAAGAAAATAACACTTAAAAAAACAGAATGGGTTGTCATCTGTCAATTTAACAAATCAAAAAGGGACTCTAAATATATTTTGTCAGTTTAAAAAAGTTTAAATAAATATTACGTTTAATACTGTTTGACTCGTGTTTGACTCATTAACCTAAATAACTACTATCATGTTTATGTGCCCTAGGCTTTTTCTCCTAAATGTTCAGAATCTCAGATACCCTCACAAGGTGGAGGTAGTTGGAAATATAGAGGGAGATATTTCAGCTCATTATTACACTGGAGAGCCTTTAGACTAGATCTATTTACTCCTACGGTGTATTCTTGCTCCTAATCTAACGACCCCAGGTTTCCTCCTCTTTATGTGACCAGTCCCCATAGGTGTGCACAGGGTGTGCCTGGACATACCCTAATTGCCCCGTGCACACGTGACTGGTGGAGTGCTGATGGCATATGGAGCTTCCGTGATCCGCAGCCCCAAGGAATCTGGATGCCCCATGCAGCTGCTCTCCAAACCCTTTCCCTCTAAAAGAGGACTTGTTGATTCAGGGTGAGTACCAGCATCCAAATCTGAGGCATCTGAACCTCATGGTAAGGATGTTGTGCAGCACTGCCTATAATATCTACAGATACCTGAGAAAACCATTCAGACCTTTTAGAAGGCAAGGAAGTCCTCAACAAGGCAGTCTCCAAACACATTTGGGAAAAGTTCCAACCTCTGCTGCACTGCTGCACAGTGAAAAAAACCTGGATTTCATCCATCATGATTGGGACATGGGCCTGAGCTATAATACATTATGGGGCCATTCATCCTCCCTGTCCCTGTGAAATTGGCTGCCCACCCATTAGTCATTCACTTCATGAATGCAGTGGCAAACATTCAACCTTCAAAAAGATCACACTGTTCTAAATGTCCTTTAAGCCCTAATGACACCTACCTTTAATCCATTTGGGATTTGTTTGATATAGCATCTTACATTAAAAATCATTTTCCTATTGGTGATTGCTTTTGCTAGATATAAAACCCACAAAGTAAATAACATGTGACAATTTTTTTTTTTTGAAAAAGAGCCATTTTGCTTTAGACGTCCAACAATTTTAAAAACAATTTCAGGTTTGCATTTTGTTGGGCTTAAATCTACTGTAAACTGTAATGTATGATAAAAATTTCTTAACAAATGACCTTTTTTCTTTATAATTGCATTTTTTTATATGCTTGAGACTCTAAACTTTAATTAGTGAGTCTGAGCTCCTGTTTTCTAAATTGTATCCTAAATTGTAATTAGCCAAGAGTTTTTAAACATTTTGTAGTAACATTTTGCTTTTTTTTATTTTTTACGTACCTATGTTTATCTAGAATTAGGATTAGAAAAATGTACCTGTCTAAATGTTCTGTGAATCCTTGTCTGTGCAATTACACCTTTATTGTAACCTTCACTTTCATTTACAAATAAATGCTTCCATATCTTCAGGGAATGTCATTGTAAACCAGTTCTGTATATAGACTTCAGTTTTCATTTTTTACAGGTACTATGTTACCATAAACAAGGTAGCTGCTTTGCATGTGGCATGTGTGCACTGATCTTAAAGAACAAAAGCTAAAATTAACTTCATTGATCGGACTAGAGTAAAGGTAGTATGGGTCAGTGCAATTTGGACATCAACAGGTTACAAACTGATTGGGAAGATTTCTATTTACTAATGTACTTAAAAGTATATCTTTATCCAAAGTGTTTTTCTTAGTTTTGAATAGAGAAGGGAAGAGTTAAAAATAGGGATGAGATTCGGGTTCACAGCTATGATGGGAAGTGAGCAGCCAGTTTGTCTTCAATAAATCAACCCCATAGCTTCAGTGAATTGAAAGTTCTTGGAAGGAAATCATAGGGAAAGCTGACAAGCTGCATAGGGAGAGGTTAGGGTCAGTTAGGAAAAGTGTACTTTAATTGTGATTCCTGGCTGTTTGGGCATTCAACCCTTTTGCTAATTTTTTTGTTCTAATTATTAGGGGCTTTGTTGTCTTTCACTTTACTTTGTGGGTTTTATATCTTTATTTTATGTTGATAGAACTTTTTTATGTTTGGGGTGATTAAAGAGCATTCCCTTTTTACTTTAAGTGTTTGTTCACAGCACACTGCTGCATTGTTTAAAAGAAAAAAAACTCCAAGAACAGTATGTGCCTAAACCTTATTATATCACTCACATTCAACTCATCCCCCTTTTAACATAAATAAAATAAAAGTTAGGCAGACATCAGTTAGGCCTATTATTCCCTGGAATTTTTTTACTGCTGTTTTATCTGCAGTCTCTTAAAATGACACTAAACTCAGGAGTTAAATCTGAAAAAAGCATTCAAGTACCTTAACTATTAACAAGAATGTAGATCCTCAAATCATCTCTGAATTAGTGCCGACACTGTCCTTTCTTCTGGAGGGTGGCTACTTCTGTTCCCCATGGTCCCTGTGTGTTGTAAAGTAGCCAACACTCCAAGCTCACTCCTATGACAATAATCTCACAATAAGTTTACTAATTTCTATTGAGATTGTAGTCTCTCACAGGAGCAAGCTTGGAGCAGTAGCTACTTTACAACACACATAGGACCATAGGGAACAAAAGTAGCTACCCACCAAAATGAAGGACAGTGTCTGCATACATTCAGAGATGCTTTAAGGGCCTACAGCCAAGTGATAGCCAAATAATGTACAGTATTGTTTTAATAGTTAGGGTACTTAAATGCATTTTTAAGATTTAAATTCTGAGTTAGTGTGACTTTAATTCTTATAGAAAAATGTCTGCCCTTACTCTTTTTCTCTAGTTCATTTTAGCTAATTCTCCCTCATTAAAATTGTCCTGCTGGGGGGCAGAACTGGCCTATGGTTGCATGCAAACGTTTCTGTTGAAAGATCCAGCTTCACTATCCAATTATCTCTGAAGCAGGCACCCATATTTGCCTACACCAGCTTACCTTGATCTGCAGTTGTAAAAGGAAGCTGCCTCCTTTAAAAGAACCAGGAATTCTGCTGGACTCTCTCTTTGGCTTTGCCACTAGGCTGATTGTTAACCTGTTATTGTTTGCTCTTGCTAGATGTTTTAAGTTTACCAGATTGTTTAAATTATGTACATGTTATCTGCTACAGTTATTTGCCCTGTAGTGGGATATTGTATGACATTGCCTTGCTTCCAGTTTATTAGGCAACTTAACCATGTTGACCATGCTGCTGCTAAATGTACTGCCATATTACTGGACTAATTACACAACATGACAGTCCCCAAGGACTTCTCAAATATAATCCTAGGCCATCAGTGAATGCTCTCTATTGAACCATAGATCCTGTACCCTTGTTTCCTTGCTGCCTTACCATGTTGAGAACCTTTGCTACTTTACGCAGGAGTGTCCTAATAAATCTTAGTTGTTGGACTTTGACCACGGTTCCTTATAACTGCTTGTTATTAACAGGCTCTTCTGTGTGCTTTCCAAACCCTCAGCCACTTTCACTTTGCAGATTAACTGATGGTGCGCTAGATTACCCTAACACATCTACCTTGTAACCCTTATCTGTTTATGTGTCACCTTGGTAACATCCTCCATTCCACCCCTTTCCCCTTCCCTTGGCCCTGGAATTACCACCATCCTCCTTTTCACCACTTCTTTTCCCCCTCCTACTTAATTCACCCTACCCTCTCTTCCTGACCACATCCCCCCTCCCTACCCTTTCTCCTCCACCCCTTCTTTCCTCTCCTCATTACCCCACCCTCTTTTTCCTTTCACTCCCCAAACTTTCGTCCCCCCCC
>NW_017306529.1:1501101-1544764 GCF_000935625.1 Nanorana parkeri
CCCCCCCCCCCCCCCCAGCTCTTGCAGGTCTTCCAACTATGCCCTTATGTAATATGGTCTGAGAGCCAGATGGAGATAACAGGACAAGCTCAAACATCCCTGTTGTATATGTGCTATAATTGTTTTATATGTTGTAACGAACTGAGACCCTGAGTGGGGCGGAGCTACTGTACCTTACAGTGCCCCATCCTATCTAGTTGGACATTTCCCTCTGGCAATTTCAGCTCAGGTGGGACCTTTTGTTCCCCAGGTTCTCTACTTTTATCCCCTTTTGTTCTACTGCAGTATTAACCATTAAGACACAGACATGTGCACCGGCAAAACATCCGTTTAGTTCAGCTCCGTTTTGATTCAGATTTTGCATTAATTTGTTTTTCGGGATTCGGGTCCGAAAGTCAATTCGTTTCGGGATTCAGATTCGGACGAAATTTGTTAGCGCTAGTCTGTTTGAATTTTCGTTGCAGCAAAGTGACATTAGAGAAAAAAACATTCAAGGATTACCAAACTCCTCCACAGAGAACTGAGATATTGTGGTTTAAATAGGTACAACAGATGAAAACGAGCATCCCAGGGCAAATCATCATATAG
Organism: Nanorana parkeri; assembly: GCF_000935625.1. Classification (NCBI taxonomy): domain Eukaryota; kingdom Metazoa; phylum Chordata; class Amphibia; order Anura; family Dicroglossidae; genus Nanorana; species Nanorana parkeri. Next base: position 1,501,690 of record NW_017306529.1, read on the forward strand.
GAATGAAGGCATGTAAAGGCATGGCTGTCAGTTCTGCCTCTCAATCTGAAAATTCCATCTAACCTATTTACTTTTTTCTTTGAGAGTCTCCAGAGTATGACATTGGAGTCAGATAATTCATTTTTAAAACTGCAAAGGCCAGAACTAGCTAAAATAATTCTTTTGAATAAAAGCAATTGTGCTGTTTTCTCCAGTTCTTCCCCAGAACTTCCCTAGAGAATATCACTGATATATTCATGTTGACTTCTTTCTTTCTGTTTTGGTAGTTTAGCATCCATTATTTGCATAGGGATTGTGTATAATAAAAGCATTCAATCTGATTTGCTGAAGGAACTAATTTGGTCAGCAGAGAGGGGGTGGAGGGGCTTTTTAAGACAGAATATGGAAGCCTGACAAATATTCCAGGAAAAAAACAAATGTCACAAACTGTTGTTTTTTTTCTAGTCACTTAATGCTCTTTTAGCTGCAAACAAGCAAAGGTATAAACAATTAACTGTACGCAATACTTTAGGTGTGCTACAGCTACAACCAGAAATAAAAAGTAATAAAGATAAATTTATTTTTTCTTCATGCCCTGCCCACATAGTACTGCTGTTATTGCTTTAGATGCACCCCACACACAAATTATAATTTCATCTCAAAGCCTAGCTAAATCCATTTTTTTATTTTTTGTCTATAAATTGTTTTTAAAGTTTTGGCTCTGGAATCAGGCTTTACAATAGATGTAAACCTTAACTGAAGGACTTAGTTTGCTAAACACTATGTTTAAAAAACATTTGGCCTCTTGCCTTCTTTTTTAATAAAATACTTGTTTTCATCCTCTGTTACAGTGCGGTGGATCTCTTGTAGCTACTCCCTGTCTTCCTGTTTACATTTGTGCAATCCAGCAATAGTTGCATGTTTTTTTAGGGCAGGTTTTCTGATGGTGACAACAGCATCTGTGCAATGTGTTTTCAAATGGCCACCAATTATTGACTGCATGGCTTCCAGGTCATTAGGTAGTTCACAATTTTCCACATACATTGAAGATATTTAGAGATTCCTGCTTTATGGACAAACACAGGAACACTATAAATTGTGAAGAGGTTTTTTTTTTTTTGGACCAGTATACATTTTCGGCAAGGCAGCATCTCAGAAGGTATCTGTGATTTAAAAAAAAGGTTTTCACGAAGGATATAAAAGAATTTAGCCAGCCCCAAAACTTGAAGATTAAATAGTAGTGCCACAGTTTCATAACTAATTAGGTACTGTGTGTGATACTCCATTAGATTAAATTAGTAATTATTTAATGCCTGTTGATTTACATAACATCTCTGGGCCAATTAGAATATCAAAAGAAATAAGAGCAAAATTGGGTAGATAAAATTAAAAGTTCTCATTTAATGTATTAATTCTGTTACTTATTGGTAGAGATATGAAAAAGAAAAGTGTAGGGATCAGCACTAAACGGAGACACCACCCCTAAATAAGCGTAAATACAAAAAGAGAAGAGAAAGACGGGGCTTTATAGGTGACTCATGAACAATGACTCATGCGGTTAGATATAATGTCACATAACTCGTTCCTGTATAGTAAAATTCATATTTAATAACATAATTCCATGATTAACAAAAGATAACATATACATGACATACCACACATCTAAAAACAGGACCATTCAACATATGAACAGCATTTCACCTCTAGGAATCCGTACAGATTGATATTGTGCAAAATAGCAATAATTAACACTCTTTTTTTATTGTAAATTCATAATAAATTGGATCAGTCAATATATAATTTTTAAGATCAGTCCACATATTAATGATATATAATTTAATATTGTTAAATGTTCCAATCAAAAATCTGTACGTTTTCATTCTTCGACACGTTTCGCCGTAGCTTTTTCAAGAAGTTTATTGAGGTGGTCTGTAAAATCCATATGAATATTGTAGTAAGCATTCAAATAGTTGAAAATAGCAATTTTGCCATACATAACATTAGCTGACATAAATCAATGAATGAGATAAATACATAAATACCATGTATAAAAATTCCCGGGGACGAGCAGATTCGCATCTAGGGGAGTCCCTCCATTACGCCAGGAGAAGAGAAAAGGGATAACTCAGGGGATGTATGGAAGAGGAGGCATCTCTAACTGTCCTTGTGCGACCTACAAGATTGAATTATAAACCAAGGCTTGCCTATATATAACTTCAGTAATTACAATGTATTGCATCTAGCATTGCAAAGCCACTTAAAAATATAGGATACAATGGAACGGCTTCTCTGAGCCTTACTAAATCAATGGTATGATGTATCCAAACTAAGTTCGATACAATTGGCCTTTACAATAGGTACAGTTGTATCCATAAACAGCAACCACATCCGTCAATGTGTCTCATTCAGATACCATCTCTGTCACTTGCAACCCTTCAATGAAGTATAGTAAAATAGTATATACAATTTGTCAAGAATCATCCTTATTAGTATCAACGTTTGAAACTGGTTACTCCATTCAGAAAATCAACCTAAGAGAAAGTGACCAGATATGGTAGTATATAAGAAGCACTGAATATATCCCATGACGTGATTAGGGTACCTTGTGACTTGTTCAAGCTCCTCAAGTGTCCAGGACCAGCCTCTACCATTCTCCATGTCCCGAGTCTCCCTTGCTCTAACTGTTGTTCCCCGCAGACACACACGCCGCGTCGATCAGTCGGCGTGTGATGTCTGCGGCCAGGGCGGGCACACGGTCCACACCTGCGCCCTAATAAGAACGCCTCCGAGAGATGGGAGTGCCCCAGCTAAGGCTGGGCCACACCCCCCGTGAGACGTCAGCCCAATGGAGCGCCGCCAAAGTTGTCGCGCCGTCCCATCTCACGCCCATCAGCGCGGCAAGCGAACCGTCATTACCGGAATAACGGCATCAGCATACCCTCAAAGCTCGGTCAGTATCGATCACAGATGAGGGGATGCTGAGGTGCAGACCCACCCCAATACTTATTGGTAGAGAATGGATATGGTTTGCTTGTCAGCTGTGTTATCCGGCTGAAGAGTCATTTCAGTTGGAGAGATTGGATTAATGAATTGATACCAGTTTTTCCCAGCAGGAAATGTGTGGACATAACCCATTTTTGGCAGCTAACTTGAACAGCATTCATTTAAATATAATGGTTTTACAGGGGGTAATAGAGCATGATAATACAGCATAGTTAGGAACATTAAACCCAGTCCCCACTGATTAGTCTATCTCCACAAAAGTAAAGGATGTGTGATAAATGTGCAAAATGTAATTGAATATTGCACTTTCATTTTTCTATTTAAGGATAACAATATATTAAAGCCACTTAATGCTTCAGACCCCCCCCCCCCCCCCAAAAGTTTTAATAGCTCAATAGCCTTTTTTATTGTCAGATAAGGCGTACAAAGCCCCAGGAAATAGGTTTTGTTTAGGTTCTCAGGAGGTTGAGGTCTGTCAAAGATGAGGTTCTAAGAAGAACCCAGAACAAGTCCTAACCAGAACAATCCCTCTGAACATTGCTCTAGTCAACATTGCTCTCAGTGTTCAAGCTTTTTATGATAGACCAATGGAAAACCAGTCTGCTGCTTTGTGTGAGAGAGCTGTGGTCTGACTCTCCTTTTTTAATGCAAAAACCTCAATTTTTTTTACTGTATATGCAATCTGGCTGTATTAGAGTAACAAATAAAGTGCCTGTGCTGTATAGCATTTAAATGGAAATAGTTATCTGAGAGAGAGACATCAAGCAGTAATTATCTCCTTTGAGGCACAGTGGCTCTGATTGAATCCATGAACGGCACCATACAGAGGTAAGACATAGGGGATTAGTCACTTGTATGTATAAATTACACGTTGAGTTACTGAATTTTGTAAACATCATCAGTGGGCTAAGGAGGAAGAGTAAAAATATGAATCTGACACATTTGTATAAAGACTGAGCATATTATTTAGCATAGGTAATTACTATGCCAAATGTTTTACTTTTTGTTAATGTTTTGAGTAATATATATCGTTGGTCTACATTTACACCTGTAGTTGGCATTTTTATATCTACAAGGTCACATTCTAATACAAAACAAGGAAGGTACGTATTAATTGGCCATGGCCTTCGGGATTGCTGATTTTTGAGATGTAACTTGACTGTTATTATCATACAAAATAAATATTTATAGATTCATTTGTAAAAGGTTGGCAATTGCTTTCTCCACAAAAGAATATACATTGCATATTAAGCATCATGAATAAAACATGAGTTTACTTGATTAGGTAATGCCCATTCATAGACTTCCTGGAACATGCAAATACTGAACTGTAGTAAAAGATAATCAAAAAGCACTTTAAGTTAAAGGGAAACTTGACTTTAAAAAAATAAAAATAAAACAGTTGTAATAAAAAATAATATAGCATATATCACATGTAGCCAAACTTCGATCCTCCAGCTGTTGGGGAACTACAAGTCCCATAAGGCAGTGCTAGACTCTGACAGGCACAGGCATGACATCCAGAAGCAAATGAATGATGGAATTTGTAGTTTCAATACAGCTGGCGGGCTAATATTTTCCTACCCCTGTCATATATAATTGCGGAACAAGCCATTTTGTAATTTAATGTTATTAAAAATTACCTTTCAATTTAAAACTGCAGACACTGTGATTTTCTAAAACTGTCAAAAAATCAGTGCAGTATGGAGGAACTCTGTACACAGTTGGTGTACAGAATGCTCCCAGAAATGTAACTTTCTTCTTCTGTGATTGCCTGACTGATTTCCCCAGAAGTGTCTTCCTATGCAATAGGAATTTCATGTTTGGTGATATACTGGACCATGCCGATGTAGTCTCACCAGAAAGCAGATTGAGAAAGAATATGGTCAGGGCCAGTTTTATTGGCTCATAGCCTTAGTATCAGTGGCGTAACCAGAGTTATGGGCGCCCGGGGCAGAACATTTTTTTCGCCCCCCCCCATATTATATAAACATCCACTAGAACTGTACCCCCCACCCCCACACATATTAGTATCACACAAAAAGTCAAAACCACACTAATAATTCTAAGTCCCCCATGGCTAGAAGAGGAAAGGATGAAAAAGACAACCTGCCTAATTGTTACACCTAGAACCAATGACTAGATGAGTAGGCAAACTGTCACCTTACTCTGTCAGCCATTTGGTTCTAGCTTTAAAATGCCTGAGTGGGTGAATTGTAAGCACACAGTAAACTATTCCACAAATGAAAATGCAAATACTGACATACTGTGCAGAAACAGCAATAAGGTGGACCCAGCCAGATTAAATTGGCAGGCAGTGACCTGGGACCTTTTAGTATACATGAAGTGATAGAAGAAATCCAGCTCTCAGCAAACAGTAACAAGCTATTACTGTGAAAGATTCACTAAATCCTTACCATGTATACAGTTCACGTTGTAAGAATTGTTATTTTGTACCAAACTTGGAGTTACATTTTAATCAAAAGCATATTTGCCTTTAGTTTGCTAGTATTTTGATAAATTGTGCAGCATAAATTCACCTACTTTTTAAAATATAAATATGTTAAACAGATTGGTGTATATGATAGGGTGACATAAATTCACTGTGAAATATTCAATTAAAAAAGTAAGTTATAAGAACTAGCACAAGCTATTAACAAAACAGTTTGAAGTGAAACTGAGATTTCCTCTAAAGTATGAAATATCAATTCAACCTTCCATAAATTGGCGCTGGGAAGCATTTAGCATGTGTTGAAGAACAAGAATTGTGAATCATAATTTATTAGCAACATTTTCTTATGTTTGCAAGTATCTAGACCATTCATTTTATTTATTGAAATGGGCCTCATTTCTAACTACTGTAGAAAACATTCCTGGGCAGTGCGAATTAAAAAAAACACTAGCTAAGCACTTAACGTCTAATCTGCTTTCTGAATTAGAGGAGTTGCTACCATTATACCTACTTTGTGCAATCTAAGTATTGTGATTAGAAGCAGCACTATGTGCATCCCTTTAGGTGAGAAAAAGCCTTAGAAGTTTTCTCACCAGAAATTAATTTGTTGTTGTAGGGGATGCATGTCATTTTGATTGTAGCTCAGCGCATTACCGGGAAAGGCTGTAAAACCAATCACACTAGCAAGAAATTACATTTTTGGAGCATTTTTGCACACAAACATTGTAAAGAAGGCTTGTATGTTGCCATATTGCAGAGAAAAGTTATTTCAATTTTCAAGAGTTTAAAATAATTAAAGTGGCTGTAGAATGACATGGGTAGTCAATTAGAAAATGGCATGTGTAGTAATTATGCCTGTATGCTATAGCACAAAATTGCATCTGGGAATCTATTCACTTTCACAACATTTCTACACAAGCTCAACATTTATAATTAAGTGGGGTAAATAAATGTGAAACTTTGTAACTTGCTCCTTACAGACTGCCTCTCCAGGTTTTTGTTACCAAGTGTGACTATATCATTATTTATCGATTCATGCAGGTTTGTATATGGACAAGTTCTTCGTTTAGCATGTCAAAAATAGTAAGCAGACAGGTTACCTTTGCTGATGAAAACATATTACAGGTGCACTGGCTGACAAAGCTCTGGAAAGCTGTTCATTTTAAGTGGAATACTTTCAGTAATATAAACAAAGAAAGCTCTGGGCAAACTGGAATAAAGGGAGCACTAGTTGTAGTTGAGTATTTTTTTCCTGTTGCCTTGTTGGCAGTGAATGAAGGGCTGATCAACTTGTTCATAGCAGAAACATATATCTACTTTACTGCAGCAATTGCATGTAGAAGTGAAGGCTTAAAATAGTAAGTGAAGTACTCATCATTAAACATATAGCTTGGCTTGGGAAGAACTGACAGCTTTAGATGGCTAACAATTTCAGCTGTCATGGAAGCTGACACTGTTGTACTTTCTGTGCTATAAATGGATATTGAAACTGTAATTATTTGATATATTCTGAGAACAAAGACAACAGAATGAGTCAAATTTCTGCAACAGTTGCAAAAAAGTCCCTGGTTTAATATTATAAGTAGAATGCCACATTGCTTATTTGCTAATAATAATAATAATAATGTTAATATCAGTCCATCAAAATTGATATTTCATTTTGGTTAAGCCAGTGGTTTGAAATGCTCACCAATTTCTTATATCTCTCCAGGGCTTTGCATACACAGTAACCCTTTGTCTTCTTTACTAATTTTAGTACATTTGTGGATGGTGGGTCAATTACACTGAGGAGTGTGGTAACATGGTGTGATTTAATAAATGATTCCTGCAATATGACTCAAGTGATTGCTTCATTCATAAAGGTTATTCAACCATAATTCCCTTCAGGAACCAAATGTTGTTGATGTTCCTTTATATCAGGGGTAGGCAAACTCAGCACTCCAGCTGTATTGAAACCACAAATTACATCATACCACTGCCTCTGGGATTCATGTCTGTGGCTGTTATAATCTTGCAATGCCTCATGGGTTTTGTAGTTTTACCACAACTGGAGTGCTGAGTATGCCCACCCCTGATATAAAGGAACATCAACTACATTTGGTTCCTGAAGGGAATTATGGTTTGAATAGCCTACTCTATATACCAATTAAAATCCTACAGTATACATACCCTTGTAGTTATAGTCAAGTGGTGTTGTTTTGTTAACTGTTTTGGAACCTAAAAAGTAATGTTTGTTTAATCTCCATTCCAAATCAAATGTCAGTGTACCTTAATGCAAAATCCAAATGTTTTTGGTAGTGAGATAAGGGAGTTGGATTAGCAGCAACAGGGAGCAGACTGACATTGAAAACACTTGGCAGATGTTTCCACTATTTTTTAGCTTCCCAGCGCCAATTTCTCCAAACAAACTGCCTTAGGACTTCAAAAACTACCAGCAGGCTCATTAGCCCCAAGCAGCCATCTTTAAAGAGGAACTCTAGTTATTTGAAACTTTAACCCTTGCAGTGGGGCTACCCCCATACTGCAAGTGTTAACTCCTCATTTTGCTCTAGGGGCCAGCATTCATACAGTATACTGTTATAATCCTTGGTCCTGTGACGGTGGGCGCTCACCTCTTTTCCCCTTTGCTCTGGCTTGTTCCTTAGCACGTGAAAAGCATTAGACGTCATGAAGTCAGCGGGGCTTAGACCACTGGAGCTTAGGGTAGAAGAGACTGTGGGCACCGGCCTAGCAGCCAAGAAAGATTGGGGATCAGGTAAGTATATATTTTTATTTGAGCCCCTAGACCAAAACAAGCAGTTAACCCGTGCAGAGTAGGGGTAGCCCCCCTACAAAGTTATTTATTTTAAATGTCTGCTTTAATTTTGCGAAATGATTGACTTATTTAAGTGCTTTCTTAGTGGGGAGGCAATTCTACTAGGCTCTCTTCTACATTTGGGCTAGATGTGGGTGGGAAAGAAGCTGGTACTGGAGAAAGTGGTAATAAATCAGATTATGTGAAAAGATGTCCTTGAGTTGGAAAAAGTCCAGCGAAGGGCAACCAAACTAATTAGGGGTATGGAGGACCAGAGCTACGAGACGAGGCTACTAAATTTAAACATGTTCACATTAGAGGTGAGGAGATTAAGGGGGGATATGATTTCCATGTACAAAATGTTTAATGGTGGTAGCAACATTAGCGATAAACTGTTTAAAATTAACTCTGTTACAAAAACTAGAGGCCATCACCTAAAATTGGTGGAAAAAAAATTCCAGCACAAGGGGCGAAGGGGGTTCTTCACAGTAAGATCAGTTAGGGTCTGGAACTCACTGCCACAGGCGGTGATTTCAGCAAATAATGTGGAATTGTTCAAGAAACTTTTGGACGATTTCTTAAGGGACCGTAATATACAGGGGTACGGGTACTCCTAGAATGAGATCCTAATAGGTTGAACTTGATGGACTAATGTCTTTATTCAACCTCAAATACTATGTAACTATGTGTTTCAGACTGGATAGGGAACCCTATCTAGGTAATAATGACACAACAGAAGAGTAAGGTGAAGAAAGGTTCTATAAAAAAAAAAGATAGACTGCACCACCAATGGCTGCTACTAAACCTGCCTAAAAAGTGCTCTCCCAGGGAAGCAATTTCTGTAGCTAAGACAGTATAGGTGAGGAAATGCAATGAGCCCGTACAGGCTTGTATGGCCTAAATGGACAGGCACCTAATCCAGACTAAAATCTGATGGAAGTGAAATTTGGATACTGTCAAAAGTCAGAGGCAGTCGGTATCTGAACAAATCTGCGAGTCTGAACTTAATACGCATTAGTCTTTTTGAGCAGACTGAAGGTCCAGTCTAGTGACTGAAAGAGCCAGTCCTACAGGCAGGATAGGACTAGGGTAATTTGCCTTGCTAAGGTAAACAAATAGCCAGGAAGCTTCAAAAGATATACTTTTTGTTGTAATGAAATATACTCTGCATAAGAAGATCTTCTGTTAATTTACTTTATTGGTTGGTGCTAGATTAAGAGTCTTAAGTATTGGATCAGCATTATCCTCAGTACAGCAACAAACATTTTCTGGTGAAGGTTGTAGGTTTTGCAACTTAAGATCACCATAGTGTTCTCTTAATCTATATATTTAATTTAAACCAAGAGTTTTCTATTTTGTAACTGTGTAGTAATACAGTTCATCATTTAAAAGGGAAGAAAACCCTACTCGACTGATATTGCCTTCAGAAATAATCACAAGAGCATTCTTGTCACTCTAATTCTATCTCTAATAGGCCATCTTCAGCAATCAGTCTCCTGGGTGCACTCCTGCCCATCTTCCATTGTCCAAGAATGGTTTTAGTATGGTGGGTGGCTTTATAATCCCAGTTCATAAAAGGAATGAGGCTTGCATAACATCAGAGTTCCTTTCACCTATCTTTTTGATGCCATTGAATAGGCCTGCCAACCACTGCCACTGTGAAAACCTACAGTAAGATCCAATAATCCCTTAGTTGTGAATTTGAAAAAATCTGCATTTCTTCAAAAATATATTTTTTAATCCATTGTTGGTTCCAGTTTATGGATTTGGTGTGGTTAAATCAATCCCCTAAATAATTAATGTACAGATGAACCATAAGAGCATATAAAATATTCAGCATGTGTCTTTGCAGGGGGTTGGGATGAGATAGAGTTTGTGATGTTGTGGGCATGCCACTGTCCTTGGGATAGATGCATCTGAGGCAAGATAGGAGATAAGTTGGAGTCATACTGTCTGTAGGCATATCATATTCATGATAATGACATAAACTTTGGCAGCCAATTATTGTGTGACTTAGCTTGTTATATAAGGGCTGCTTAGCCTCTATATTTTGAAAACTGCCTGCCTCCATCTCACTTTCTATTTTTGGCAACTGACCTGCTTTTAAATAGTTCTCTTCCATTTTCCCCTTTAATTTCTGCCTCTACAAGCTTTTACCAGCAAAGGAGGAGCAGTATCGACAAAGCTTGGAGACTAACTATTCTCTTTAGTTGTAACACATGCCCTGTGCTTTGGACAGCTAATTGGGGAGTTGTTGCTAGCATTCTCTGAGAGGGTTCCCAATGGTATTATCAGTGGCGTCACAAGGGGGGTGCGGGGGTGCGGGCCGCACCCGGGTGACACCATTGGAGGGGTGATACCAAAATGACTAACAGTTATTTTGGTGTCACCCCCTCTGAAAAGTCGGGCACCCGGTCATGGAACGAGAGCCCGACAGTGTCAGGAGAGAGGAGGGGACCTGACGGCATACCTCATCCCGCTGGGTGAACGTCCCCTCCTCTCTCTGCCGGCGTCCACCACCAAGATGGCCATCGGCCACACTGGTCAATAAGATGACCACGAACGAATGGTGATGTCATGGCGGGGTGTCACCTGGTCTATGCTCCGGGTGTCACCCGGCCTCGGGATGCCCCTGGCTATTATACATGTGTGCTTCATATTTCAGCTCCTCATGTCTATCTACAGCTACCTGAAGTGTCCAAAAGGGTTAAAAAGCTAGGTGCTGCTGGAACACACATGTTGTCCAGCCCCAGTATTTTGCAATGTATTTTTAGATTAGTACATAGCATGAATTACAGTGCTGTTGTTATTGCTACAATTACAAGAAAGAATTAGCTATAACTTTCCAATTTTCCTATCAGCAGTTGCCATAATTTTTCCATTTGTATTACCCAGTGAGCATCCAACACTGTTTAATTTCCATGTGTTACACAATCAATGTCCTGTGTGTAGAGATTCAATTGAGACCATTAAGCTAAGGAGCATGGAAAATCGAAGACAAAGCTAAGGAGCATGGAAATTCGAAGACAGTTTAGGACTCCTAAAGGTATATTTAAAGTCACACAACCATTTTCATCAGACAAAAGAGATCATAGAGAAATGTTGTGACACTAGCAGAGGTTATAAAAGCATGCACCTCTGTACCATTTTTCCATTTCACACAGGTGTCACACTTGTTCCTGCTTGTCGTTATATCACAGACACCAACAGACTTACATCCTCTGCTGCACACACTACATCTAGCAGCTTGTCCCATTGATGTGTTAAACGTTGATAACTAATAACAGCACAAAATTATTTCCACTTGATTAGATAACTGCAGGTTAAACAAACTTGTTTAGAAAAATTCCATTAAACTTAAAATAAAAAAAACATCAATCTGAATTCAAATTATAGTGTACATGTTTTTAAAATTACTTTTTATTTTTTAACAGGTGCAAATGCTTTTTTCAAACTCCTAAACTTTCTTTAATGTTTTGAGCCACCAAGCAGACACAGATTGGCAATCTGCTAGAAGAACCTGCTAAAACTACTAATTGTAGTGAGTCAGTCTATAGGCACCTTTCAGAGAATGCCTTCGCAGCATGTGTTATATTTGAAAACCAAGGGGGTTATTAACTAAGTTCTAATGTTCGGCTAATCCTTCGGTTCGTTTTGGCTGCAGGAAGCCTTCAGCAGCCAAATCAAAGGGCTGCTGTGCAGGCTATTCACAATAGCCCATACAGCAGCCGAAGGCAGTCAAAGCACAAAGCCGAAGCGGGGAGAATGGTCTGCCGAAGTGGACTGTTCTCCCCACAACTTGTAAACAAATAGAATTTTTTTTTAAACCAGCACAGGGTCCCCCTTTAGGTCTGGTAGGAATATTAGAGGGACCCCCAAGTTTTAAAAAATGCATGGGGTTCCCCCCACAAATCCTACCAAACCCTTTAGGTCTCGTCGGAATTTTACGAGGGAAACTCAATGCACAAAAATTTGAGGAGAAAAAAGTGGGGTCCCCCTTAAATTTCCTTACAATTAAAAAAAACGCCTACCCCTACTTATTCACTAAAGAGTTAAATAAAAAGTAAATAAACACAGCAGACTTTAAAAAAAATTCCTTTAATTGAACAAAAGGCACAAAGACAGCTTTTGAATTCCTTTATTCTTAAAAAAAAAAACCTTAAATAATGATCCAACCCTGCAATCCATGGTCAATCCATGGTCAATCACATCATCCATCGATGTAATCCAGCATCAATCGTGATGAACGACACCCTCCTACTCTCTGAGATAAAAAAAATCCTGCCACTCGTCGGACCCGACCGCTACCAATGAACTGCTGCCGCAAAATTAGATATTTGACAGATCCCAGCCAAATGTAAACAGATGGGCAGAACCAGTGATGTCTCCGCTTGCTCCACCCATTTGTTTTCATGCCATGACAGTGAGCTGTCATGTTCACGACCTCAGAAAGATTCACTCTCTGCTGTTCAGCCCCTATGGGAATAGGGGGTGAACAGCAGCAAGTGAACTGCCGAATTTTCGCCTCAGCCGATCCAGATGTTGCATCAGTTTCTTCCCCTTGGTTCAGCTGAACACGTTGAGGCTTTTCAGCTGAACTGAAGGGAGGTGAAGTGAGCTGAAGGCAGCCGATGTATGGCTAAAAATAGCCGTACAGAGCTGCTGTGAATGGTAGAACAGGCTTCAGCTCACTTCACTTTGGTTCAGTTATTCATTTGGCTGCCTTTGTCAGCTTAGTGAATAACCCCCCAAGTCTTCCAACAAGTCTTTGAACATTTTTTCAGCCCCTAAACATACACTGAGTGGCCAGATTATTATGACCACCTGATGTTTGTAGGCAAATTAGCTATAATTTCGCGCTGAAGTTGCTAGAGGGCCAGACCATTATAAATAGGGAAGCAGGTTGTTTACCACGACAGTAGAAGTGATTTTTTTCTGAAGATATGGGTAAACAACACGATTTAACAGCTTTTGAATGTGGGGTGATTGTTGGCGCTCGAAGCCCTGGAGCGAGTATCAGCAAAACAGCAGAATTCGTTCAAGAGCAGCTGTTGTTAAAGTGTTTAAAGACTGGACTGTCAGCCGAAAATCTTGGTCCGAACGTGCGAATTGTGGCCGTCATCGACTAGACAATGTTAGGGCAGAACGGAGAGTGGCAAGACTGGTACAAGACAACAGAAGGGCAACAGTGCAGTGTCAGATTCCTCGCATCACCTTTCAACATCTTGTGGAGTCACAAGGCGGCCCAACGAAGTCATCTTGTGGAGTCATCTCGTGGCCCAACGAAGTACTGATGGTGTGGTCATAATAATAACAATAATAATAATAATCTGGCCACTCAGTGTATGTCCTTAGTGGTGGATTTAGTTTTGTTTATTCTTCTAGATGTGCTAGCTTAAAGAAAGCAATCTTTTTTATTGCAAATATGGGGCTGTCAACATGATCTACAGAACCCCACCTGGTGAGTTGTTGACCTAAAACAAGCATGCAGGATGGTTCACACTTTTCAGGTTTTACTACCTGCACTGTGCTTGTAAGTTGCTCCAGATCAATGATACACTTAGGGGTCTAGTCACTAAGCTGCCGCAGGCAGCCGAGTGAAAGACCGACCTGAAGTGAAGTGAGCCGAACACTGTTCGTCTATTCACGTCAGGCTGGTACGGCTGATTTCAGCCGTATATCGGCTGAAATCAGCCGTACATCGGGTGGCTTCACGTGGCTTCGGGTCGGCCGAACATGCTGAGCATGTTCGGCCGACCGAAGTGCAGAAGGAGTTCGACTCAGCCGATCCAACATCTGGATCGGCTAAGCCGAACCTCCGGCAGGCTACTCGCTGCTGTTCAGTCTATTGTTATAGATGTCGAACAGCAGTGAGTGAATAGCCGAATGCCGCTGAGTGGCTTTCGGCTCGGCTGTTCTGCTCGGTCCCTCAGAGTGAGTGAAAAAATAGTTTTAAAAGTTTTTTAAAAAAATAGAAAACGATTGTGCGGAGCTAGCAATGACAGCAAGCTGTGCCCAATAGTTTTCTATTGGCCGGCGGTTCTGCTGCCGTAAAAAAAAAACGAAAAAAAGAAACCTCAGGGACGCTGATCTCTCTGCAAGTGACCGGAGCCAGCCGTAAGATCACAGCTGGCCCCACCCAGGTGTCAGAAGCTCGGCCAGCTTCGGCTTTCAGTGCGGCTCAGCCGAGGCTTATGTCTTCGGTTTGACTGAGCCGCTCTGCTAAGTTCGGGAGCTGTACGGGCTATTGTGCATAGCCCGTACAGCAGCCCTTCAGTTCTACTGAACCGAAGCGGTCCTGGGGCCGAAGCTAGCCAAAGGATCAGCCGAAGCTAGATCCTTCGGCTGCTTCGTGAATCGACCCCTTAGTAGTGAAGCTAGGATTACTATGACATCCCCAGAGTAGCTACCTTTAAAAAAAGTCACTAAGGGCAGCTACCATTTTTCCTAATCTCACATGTGTAAACTTGGCTTGCCCCTGATAATTCTGTAGGTCATGGGGGAAAGAGATTAACTTAATCTCCATTGAGACACAATGGGTACATGTATTATCTCTTTTACACAAAATCTCAATCTAAACACAACTTCAGGAATCAGGCTACTTCACCCCAGTTAAACTTCATAAAATCCTCTCTATAGTCTCTATCCTCTCTCCTCTCTCAGAAGGAGCACTATTTCACCTTTTTTTGGTCTTGCCCCAAAATAAAAGAGGTCTATAGTTTAAATATCTGTGAATGTTTGTTTTGTGCAGATATATGCCAAAATGTACATCCTTTAGTTGTTTTTTTACATTGGAATTTATTTTTGAATTTGTTTCATGTAATATTGCATTATGGCCACTAGATGGTGCTGATCAGCATATAAAATATATACATAAGTCCTATGCTCCTTTAGCTCTATTTAGTGGCTATAATGCAGTATTACATGAAAACATTAAAAAATTAATTTTACTTGTAAAGAAAAAAACATCTCATTTGTTTTGGCATGTATTCCAACAGAGCAAATGTTCACAGGCATTTACAGGGTGAACGGCCCTGCAAATTGTTTATATAGAAACCCCTAAGTCTTGATTGTATAACTAGTTTTATACACTGTTGTTTTTTGTGTCCTATACTACTCTCTTTTCTAATAAGGTGGCCACCCAATAGTGGTCCCTCTTTTTGATTACCTGAATCCTGGGATCCTTGTGAATCCTGCCTCATTTCATCTTCCTCTACATTGTCAAAACCCTAACCCTCCTTTGCTTTCTGCTGACTCATTGCAATCCACATGCTGATGGAGTACAGGGGTGGCCTTCTGAGCAAAATAATAGCATCTGGGTACCTGCCACTGTGTAGCACAGGCCATAAACTCACAGAAAAGATTGATTCCACAAAATGGAATTGGAGCAGCTGAAAAGCCAGTAGTTTTGCCAAGCTAGCATTAAGATGTCGGGCATTGGGGGATTAAAGGCATTTTTGCTCTCACTTTAGCAGAAAATATATTTAAAAAAGGCCCACAGACACTGCAGTGCTCTGTGGACTGGCCCTGGGGATAGCAGTAGCATCTAATTCTGCAGACTCCTTATAACCAGTTTGTGGGGCTATTGTAGAATTAGCAGAAGAGGAAGAAAATGAGGAAAGGGGCGTATTAGCAAAACTTTCAATTGTCTGCTCTGGGTCTGGTAGAAGTAGAATAAAAGGAGGAGTAGTAAAAAGAGGAGAAGGGCACATTAGCAACATGTACAAGCAAATAGCTGCTCTTTTTCTGGGAGGTGTGAGAAGCCATAGGCTTTGTCAGCCACTTCACTACCTCCTGCACATGCTGTGGCTGGATAGCACCGCTGTTCTGAGATTGAAAAGGAAGGCATGCCCTGACTTTAGATCGTGCAATTGATCTACCATTTTACACTGCAGAACCTGCTTGCTTCAGAACCTGCTTGGTTCTACAAACTTAACTTGTGAAATATCTGCCTCTCACTTTAGGCCTGGCTGACCTTTTTTTTTTTTAAATAAAGAGACTTGCCTAGATTTAACAGCAGCTATAGGGGGATATAGGGGCAATAAGGGGGGATAAATATGTACTGTAGTGCCTTGTTTCACACTATTTTACTGCACAAGCATGCAGTGATATGCTGAAAACAAACAAAGGTAGCTTTGCCTGTGTCAGCAACAAGTGCATGCTGAAGCCCCCCAAAATAAAATAGAATAAAGTAAAATAAAATAAAACATACTAGCCCAAAAAACTAACCGTGATTAGTGGGCAGTCTATTACTATAGGATTTAACACTTACTCAGCTTTCTCTATATGATCATGCCCTTTTGTGTATACAAAAATGGGCACATCCAATTTGGGTATGGTTGTTCTTTAAAAGATTCACTGCACATATTCTTAAATGAACAAAAATTCAAATTTTTCAGTTTGAGGCTAAACAGTCATACTTAGATCACTTGCCAATATATACGCAATAAAACACTATTTCTAAGTAAGGATAAACATACAGATATAGGACATGAATTATCATATTAATATAACTATTAATATGCTTTACTTAGTGAGAACATAATGTAGTGCCCCAGCGCATGGGTATCATTGACACATTTGAAAAAGTTCATACTTTTTATAAACACTACATTATGCATTTCTCCTTCTGTTGCTGACTGCAAATAGTGCTACATTTCATCGTAACCTAGTTTGCACTATATGACCTATCTCTGATCTTGATTAACAATCTAGAGAGTCAATAGATGTCAGGACAATAACTATCTTTCCAGTTTAAATGTAGACTCATATTGATGCAATGCAAGAAAATAAAAATGTGCTCCAGGGCGACCCGCTATTAGCCATGTGTGCTGAACAATGCTTATTCCTAATTCTGTCAGAAAATTTTCCATGTATATACAGGGCTGGATTTATACTGATTTAATGCCTAGGTCAGCTACCTTGTGCTGCCTTCCCCCAACACAAGCACAAACAAGACACATGTGCTGTTCCACATAAATATAAATATCAAGACATATGAACAAATAACACTAAATAAACATGCTCTGCCCCATGTCCCCGCACACTGAGGATGAGAGCAGGAGTAGCTGGAGACAGAGTGTAGTTCTGTATGCAGCAGCGTATTTAACTTTGCTGCTGCCCTAGGCAAGGCAGCAGCGCCGCCCCCTAGGCTGTTGATGGATAGGAGAGCTGCAAAAGTAGCAGTGGGTGACTCATACTGCATGGCCTGGGGAAGTCATACTGCTCTAAGCCATGGCCTATGTGAACTGGCTAGAAATCTGGCCTCTACATCTCTAAAACTGCATAAACAGCATTACACTAATCTCTTGTAGGCTTCATTTGCTGAACTACATACCTCATGCAGATTTTGAGGACAAACAAAACACTGTAAAGTGTATATATTTCAAATTGAATAAGAAGGAATATTGTAGAGCCAGCATAAGCAGTATTTCAACAATTTGTTGAATTTCTCATTTGCTAAATCACATACTTCATGCAGCTTCTGAGGACAAAAAGTGAGATAAACTGTATATTTGACACTTTCAAATAGAAGAATTGCTGCACAGCCTGCATAGACAGCATTTTAACCAATCTCTTCTAGGCTGCATTTTAAAAATGACACACCTTATGCCGTTTTTCAGACCAAAAATCCACATTTTAGTCTATATATTTCACAGAAAAAATAAATATTTTACTGACTCTATAGACAGTATTTAATCACTTTTGGTAGGCTGCAACTGAACAGGAGAAACAGTCATCCTTTTTTACAAAAATTAACATCATTTCACAGCAACAGAACACAAAAAATATTGTATGGAGTTTGTGCACATTATTTAACCACTTGATCAAAGCGGCATTTTGGGCAGAAGAGACAACAGCCAGGTTTTAATAAAAAAATCAGCATTACAGTGTTTTATTTTATAGAATAAACATAGAAAAATACCACACAGAGTATTTATGCACTTTTATTATGGTGATGTTTATATGTTTATTAGGGAGCTCTATCTTTTTCTCCACTTCAGCTTTTAATAAAAACATCAACATTAAAGAGTAATTGTTTCACAGAAAAAAAACACAGTAACATACGTACACTGTAAAGGAGAACTATGGGGCAACCTTTTTTGGCCATAATTTTCACCGAGTCACAAGAGGACATATACCACTGTCCTCTGGTGACCCAAAACTCAGTATATAGCGGGCTAGTCCCCGCTATGTGCTGAGAGAGCAGAGCTGCACCACAGCCAGGACTGATCCCGACAATACTGTTGAAATCCACCGTGCTGGCTGATTGACAGCTGGCTCTCCTCTCTAGAGGTGGAATCAGCTGTGCCCACCCTCTTGCCCATCTGTTCCTCCAGTCAGCACTGGAGAAACATAGAGGGGAGTGGGGAATCCTTGCGGGGAGCGGTGACTGACAGTCACCTCTCTCTGCAGGGAGAGGATAGGGAAGTCAGCGATCGGTGGTATGTGTTCGCTGACTTCCCAATCAATAAAGCTGACCTGTGAAAGCTTCAGTGTTACAGGTTGGCTTGAATTATGGGGATGAAGGTTTTTCATTCACCCCATAATTCTCCTTTAAATAAGCCCTAGTTTACTGGGAAGAGACCAAACTAGTTTTAATGAAGAAATCATAGTAGACACAGAGCATGATTTACCTTGCAGGAAACGCTACAAATTTTGCAGCTGGGACCTAGCTGTGGAAACATTACTTATGGCCCCTTAACAGTGCCTGACCACGAGAATACACCAAAAAACTTGAGGCGCAATTCAGGATTGATCCTGCAGAAAAAATTAAAAACTTTGTAGCTGAGATCCAGCTGAAGAAAAATTATGTGTGGCACCTTTGGAGTGCCAGAGCACCAGAATAGGGCAGGAGAGGCAGCATAAGATTGTAATGGTGGTAGGTCAGCAGTGGTGGCAGGAGATTGTAATGGTAATAGGCCAACAGAGGTTATAGGACCTGATAATGCTGAAATGACATGGTAAAGAGGACAGGCCAGTGGCGGTGGCATGAGAATGTAATGATGTCAGGTCAGGAGCAGTCAAAGGAGCTATTAAAGGTGGTAAGAGCTTCTAATGGTGGCAGGCTAGGAGCAGTGGGAGAAGATGATAATGTTGCAAGGTATAATAATTCTGGGGCCCTATTCTAAAATAAGAATGCATTTTCTTAGCATTATTGTTGATATAGGACTGATTACTTTTTTTAAAATATGAGCTGGTTAACTATGTCAGAGAACAAAGGACACTGTACTGAATGCCTTCTCTGACAGCACATTGACCACAGGGCAAGTCAACAGCTCAATTGTGTACTGGGTAAGCTGTGGCCTTAAGTTTAGCCTGGACACTCAAAAGTCCATGGGGTCTTTGGTTCGAAGTTTGTCTGCCAATAAATTAATGGAGCAGCAGGATGTTTAGACTAAAGAACTGCTCAAAAAGTTTGACCAGTTTTACAAACCCAAACATGCAAAGTTAGGGACTACATTGGGCCAAACCCAAACCTCATCAACTACAGATATGTTCTGCCTCTGAAAGGTGTGCCCGACCACTGCTTTATCCTGTGGATGGAGAACCTGCTCTGCCCCTGCTAGCTGCGCATGTAGATCCTCTTTCTTTCCCTTTAGGATTCCCAGACATAATACATGCAAGGGATTGCCTTGCTTTCATAGCAGCTATGGCAATAGTGGGATTAAGGGTATGGTGCTTTTTGCACTTAATAATTGCCAGGATCAGATGCAGACTCTCCAGTCAGAGTAAATAGTGGTGAGTAACTTTGCAGCCACTTTTCGAGGACGCTTCATATACATTGCCTGAACTCAGATGCCCCCAGGTGTTGAACTATTTTCTTTGACTGTCGAATGTCACAGGTGGGTCCCAAGTATATAGTACTGCTTCTGACCAATGATGGAGGACACAAACTGCTGGCTAGTGAAGATAGGGCAAGTGTAGCTTGCAGAGAAAAAAATTAAATAGTGAGGACAGAGAAGGCAGCCAGTGGCAGATAGAGAGTACTCCAGGGACAGGCTGAGGTCCGGACTGGAGGCAGACAGATTTTTTCCTGGGACAAGATACTGTGACAGGAATAAGTAGCCAGATTCAAGATCCAGGAACACAATACTAAGACACAGGATGCAAGGTACCATACAAGATATTTAGAAACCGAATATAGGCTCATGAAGAAATATCACAAGCCCACAACCCTAGCCTGTCAGCTCTCACTATCTACTCCACACATGCTGACAAAAGACTTCTGGGAGCCATGTTTTTTATAAGAAGGGGCTGGACTATTAGAAAACCCCTGTTATTGGCTTTTCTAAACACCTGAACATAGTTTGATGGCAAGAAAGTGCAATATTGGTAATTGGTTGCTATGGTGGCGAACAATTGCATTAGTTCACCATCTTCTGAACTTTGAATGACTAGAGTTCAGGTCTAACTCATGGTTGACCTGAACCCAAAGCTCATTCCTAGTCTTAACAAAAATCACCTACTTATAAGTTAAAACCCAATAATATTATATTGCAAAATAACAGAAAGTGGATTAATCTAGTATTCCCCAATTTATGGGGTATGTACCAATGGTGGGATACATTTGTACTCTTATTGGTACACAGACCTAACAGGAAAATTCCATGCAGCCCAAACAAGACAATACATCCATTCAGCAGTGTAAACTACTTTGCTGACTCTAGTATTTGGCAATGGTACAGCATTTTCTAAGTGTAAAGCTGTGGAGATAAAAGATTGTCACCTCCTAAATTAAAAATCAATCTTTACTTTTGGAAAGAATTGGTATAACCCCTGTAGCTGAACTGTGAAACTCTGATTTCAGTTAGGGAATTAAGACATCTTGGGATCCTATTTAAATATAATGGAACAAGAAGGCCATGACTGATAAGAGGTTTGGATCAGCATTTGCAATTTTCCAGACTCCATACTTGTTTATGGTGGGGTATTATTAGATGAACTGTCAGAGAAGCCTCACTTTTATACCAACCAATCTATTCTCCTATCAGCACCAATTGTCAATGACCCAAGAAGAAGTTTTAGGCAGTATTAAGATACATATTTGCGTGGACAGCTTTTTTGGGTAATGTATCAGGAATCACATCCTAATGGGAGGAAGACAGACATGGAAGATGCTATAACACCACAGAAAATGTTTATTTCATAGTCAAACAAATGGAAGTCTAAGCTCAGTAGCTTAGTTTGCAATCTTCACAAATCCCATGCCCCAGAATGTTGATGGCAGAATGCACTGTGCAGAAGCTCCTTGCAACCAGTTATAATTCGTATTTCATTTAAATTACTAAAACATCCAATCAGTATTCATATTTCATCATTCTTACTTTTGAAAACTGATTAGTTATTCAGTTTTAGCAGTTCACTTAAAAAGTCCTGCTTTGTTGGAAAAATATTGAACATTTACATTTTTTCCCAGACATAAAATGTGTGTGTGTGTGTGTGTATATACTGTGTATATATATAGGTGGTGAGGCCTATCTTTGCTCGCTTGTAAAACTACTGTGGATAAAGAATCTTCAGCATCTGAAGGACTTCCAGGCGTGTTGGACACTTTTTTCCTTGCCCATGGTTCCATCCGATGGCTTCTATGGTATTACCTGACACAGCAGTGATATAATGGCCAGTGGGTAGGACCATAGCATCAAACAGGGGACCAGGCATCTGCAACATCCAGAAATTTCAGATGCTGAAAATTCTTCAGCTGTTATAGCCACTGAAATTGCTAAATTATATAGTAAACATTATCCATTAATTCCAAAACCCCAGCTTTGCCAACATAAGTAGAGTATCAAAGGAAACCTGAGATCCATAAAGGGCGTCACTGCGGAGATTAGCTTTTGAAAGTGTGAGGTCCTTGGTTGCCTGCTGATATAATGGCTTCAATGTTTCTTTAATCATTGATTTGGACTAAATATGCATTTAGAAAATGCTGATTTTGGTGTACAATAATCATTATCTGCTCAGTCTTTTTTTAAGTGGAACTAAACTAATTGTTTTAAAACATTTCTGGCAGACAGTTTTATTGCACAAGAGACTCTGTATATCTCTTCTAAAAAAAATGCCAGCAATATTTTTCTACATGTCCATGTGGGCTGAGCTCTGCATGTTCATCTGGGAGGAAGGATAAATTAACTCACATGTGCATGCATGGGAGTTACATCATCAACAGCTAGCAATCAAGATGGCTGAGGACACCAAACCTCGAAGAGCGGGCAAAGATGTCAGCAACGAGTATTGAACAATTTGGGAGATTGTAGCCATTGCAACTCTCAGGGGTGGACTTTGGGAGGTAAGTCTCATAATAAGCCAAAAGGCTGTGAATACTTTCAGATTATGGAAAACCCATTAAAATATCCTTTGAAAAGCAAACCTCTATAGGAACAGCTAAATAAACAGCTGTAACACATATATGGGATATACTGTATTTTACCTGTCAAAAGATTTGTATTTGTTGCTGACCTGGCTTCTCTTCACTGTAGTTTAACAATAACTGCAATTATCCTTGAGGTAATACAGCTTGGTCATTTCGCTTCCCAGGGAAGGAGTAGCAGCACACTGATTAGGTCATTCTTCTGTTTACTATGCTCTCTCCTCCTATCAACATTGTCAGAAAATTTGCACTGGAGTGAACCTGATTGGACTCTAGCGTTGCTTCTGCCTCTTCTATTAAGAGTTGTATTGTACAAGAGATTATAAGAGACTGATAGCAAGTCAGATTCAGATACTTACAGTAGTTGCACATAAAAATAATTTTACACGTCTTATCACAAAAGGGTGAAGAATTTGGAGAAGACAGGAGAAGTGAACAATCCAGGCCAAAGTAGCTGATTTGGAAAAATTCTCCAATTCAGCTCACTTTCCAGTTCAGCTATTTTGGCCTAGATTGTTCACTTCTCCTGTCTTCTCCAAACTCTTCACCCTTTTGTGAATAACCCTGTCAACATTTTTTCATGAATACATAACTGTATTAATTGGTCATATTGATATCTGTTTGGCATAACTGCCAGGCAACCAGCATTGCCAGCAGCGGATCTGCCATGCCTTTTTTTTTTAGTTGGCACAGGTTTTCTTTAAGATCTGTCAGCTAAAATTTGAATTAAATATATTGAGGGGAATTTATCAAAACTGGAGCAGACAAAATCTGGAGGTGATTTTCACTACAACCAATCAGCATCCCCCTTTAATTTTCAAACCTTAGCTGAACAAACTGAAGAGAGAAGCTGATTGGTTGCCATAGGCAACTGCTCCAGTATTGATAAATTCCCCCACTGTATTTTCCACATTTTTATTGAATGTTGCAGCAATTGTTTTCTTTTTCTTTAAACAGTGCATATGGATTTAACCATAAAAGATAGTTCATATTTAGGTTCAGCAATGTCAAAGCATATTCTTCCTAATATCCTGAGTTTTCCTGATGGGATGTTCTTGGTTTCATATCTTATGCAATCTGTAAAATGTTCTTGTTGCTTTGGTTTATTGAAGTGATAATGACAGTTGACTGATTCAGGCTTATAATGTTAAAAAGCATTATCCAAAAAAGCAATTCAATTAAATTATTATTTATTTTTGTATGCAACTAGTATTTTGTACAGTATTTATAATATGAGTTTCAAGAGGAGGCTTATGTTCTTATTAAATGAGGCGATGCAATAAAACAACCACACAAAGCACAGTACTTTATTCATTTGCAACCAATAAGATCTTACTTTTCATCAAATCAGATTAGAACACAAAGTGATGAATGATCATGGTTGCAAGAAAACACTGCACTTTGCACATTTCTGTATTATTTCCTTAACATTATGATCTATGCTGTAAAGGAACATTGCATAACATTTCATTGCAGTAATCCAAGCACAAGTGCAGGAGTTCGGAGAAAGGAGGTTTCAACTCCTTTCAAGGAAGCTTGAAGGGAATCAAAAATAATTTGGGGTAAAAAAAATTTTACTTCATCATTTGTTTAAAGTTGTTGAATGTATAATATTTGTATTTTTATATAATCTATAGAATTATTTAATACATTATAACGGATTCCCGAATCACTACAGGTTAGCTAACAGGACAGCACAGGAGATGAATCTTGCTTTGCAGGTTCCTTTATCTGATTCATACCTTTGTCTGAGCCACTGCTGTGATAACAATAGATCAGTTAAAGAGACAGCACAGCCAAATAACTCTCTTTCAGACACAGTTGTATCTCACTGAGTCATTGCTCTGAGTCTAGTTCTGTAAGTAAATTTCACCTTGACCTTTCAATCTCTGCAAAAAAAAAGGATTTATCAATACATGCCAGATGGAGAGGGCAATGAAAGGGACCTAAAGTTTAGGGATGCACTGATACTAGTATCAGTATAAGTGCCGACACCGAGCATTTGGGTGAGTACGTGCACTCACCCAAATGCTTCAATACTTACCCCCGATACTGGAACTTTCGGTTAGAGGGAGTTTTCCTATGACCGGCAGTGCCGCGAGGGAACATAGAGAGTACTTACCAGCCAATCAGGAAGCCAGGCCGGTGGGTAATGACTCACACAAGGGTGACTGCATAGCATTTGGCTTGAGAAAGGAGCTACCCTAAAACAGAAAGTCAGGACCAGTGCTTAGGGGACCAGCTGATTCTGCAGGAAAAAAAACTTTTAAACATCAAGGAGCAGCATCCATAGTAAGTGAGTAAGTAAAACAGTATTTGGAGTAGCTTAAAATCCTTTTGACTTTAAGATCACTTTAAGTCTTTCTATAAGGACAGAACACTGTTAAGGTGCTGAGAAAAAAATGTAATCAGCCATGTTGTCTGCTGCAACAAAACATCTAAAAGGTGAAAAAATATATTGTTTTATAAAAAATATATTTTTCTTTATGCTGTGTGAATAGGATCACATAACAAACATATAGAGAGGTTTCTCAAGTATGACTGCAAAAGTGGAAATATACTCTAAAGTATATGAAAAGCTGTTTAATTTAGTTTAGGATAAAATGTGGAAAATCCCCTCACTTTAGAGAGATCTCCTATAACTTACTTCTATTACTTCTTGCTCCTCCAAAACAGGAAGTGAAGGGAAATCTCTCTTCATGGAGTCGACTTCACGGGCCGTCAGGAAGCCAGGCAGCGTGACTTTACCCACCGGCCAGCGTCTTGATTGTCCGGGAAGCTGGCTCCATGTTGTTTGGCCTACTTGATGCTGATTGGCTGGAACGCTAGCTTTCCAGCCAATCGGCATCAAGCTGGCCAAACAGCATGGAGCCGGCTTCCTGGCCAATCAAGAAGCCAGGCAGAGGGTAATGACCCACCGCCCGGCTTCCTGACTGCGCGTGAAGCCGATTTAATGCTAGCAGAAGTACCAGTATCAGTACTCGGTATTGGCAAGTACCCATAGATGTATCGTTACTTGTACTTGAAAAACCGGTATCGGTGCATCCTTACTAAAGTTCTATCTGCTGCTTGGATTAAAGCCCAAGTCCAGGCACGGCATTTTTCACAATTTTACGTATTAATATTTGCTGTGGCTGATTAAATCCTGCAATGATTTTTACTGGGACAGTTGTTAATGCACCTCAGTAAGCTTGTGCAGAAAACTACAGTGGGAACCACACTTTTGTATCTGTGTCAGAACAAGGTTTGGTGTTTTGCCTCCTCCCCCTCTCTCTGCTGTGCCATTTACAAAGATCAGCCACAGCGTATTCACTGTTCATGGTTTGCAAATGCACAGCACAGAAGTAACTGAGACATTAAACCTTGCATTGCAAATATACTGTAAATATGTTTTAAAATTCAAAAAAAGCTGTGCCAGGAGTTCTGCTTTAAATACTGCCTTTAATTCACATGCAATATTAGTATTTTACCAAACGAGCAGAAAGGAGTAAACATAAACACCTTTCAACCTTTATTCATTATAGAACCCAAATGTTGCAAACCCTCCCATCCATACAAAACAATTGGATTGGTGCACAGTTTATGTAGCATACACATCTATTATTCCCTTATTATTACATTTGCTAAAAACAGCACAAGTATTGCATTGTATGTGGTATTGTATGGCATTTTACATGCAGTACTCAAGAATATACAGGTATAAGGGATGACAATAAAGTCTAAAAATCAATTGGTAGAGGATATGTCTGAAGGTCTAAATCTCTAAAAGTCCATTAAAAGGCATAGAACTTTGCATTTATGTTAACTATCAACGTTTGCCTTGCCTTTAAATTTAAATAGAACAGAGAAATGCAATGCAAGAAAGATAATGAAGTAATTTGTGAGAAATGGGATAGAACTGAAATGCTCAAAGGGTAGGTAAAAACACTTTTTTGCCTTTTAATCATTCCCTAGTATATATATATTTCTTCCCAAAGGCCAGGTATCAGGATTACAGTGTGAATGTAAAGCTAAAATGTGTTTTGTTTTTTTTTATAAAGTATGAAATGGTTTTTTTTTGTCTTTGTCCAGTCAGGAAGATTTCACTACACTTCCTGTTTTGGAGGATCAGGAAGTAATAGTAGTAAATAAGTTGTAGGAGATTTCTCTAAAGTTAGGGGATTTTCCACATTTTATCCTAAACTAAATTAAACAGCGTTTCATATACTTTAAACTGTATTTCCATTTTTGCAGCCATATTTGAGAACCCCCTCTATGGGGTCTATTCACGAAGCAGCCGAAGGATCCAGCAGTAGCTTCGGCTGATCCTGTGGCTAGCTTCGGCCCCAGGACCCCTTCCGTAGAACCGAAGGGCTGCTGTACGGGCTATTCACTATAGCCCGTACAGCTCCCGAAGTGGGCCGGGCCGCTCAGTCGAGCCGAAGGCATATGCTTCGGCTTGACTGAGCCGAGGTGAAAGCTGAAGCTGGCCGAGCGGCCGGCCGACAGCCTGCTTCTGACAGCTGGGCGGAGCCAGCCATGGCTGGCTCCGGCAACTTGCAGAGAGATCAGCGTCCCTGGTTACCAGCCAGCAAACTCTCCCGGGCGCTCCGGGAGTCTCCCGCTCCTGGCCGCCCAGGAGAGAAACACTTTTTCCAAGAAAGGTTCACTCTGCTCGATCGAGCGGAGTAAAACTTTCACCTTAGGAATGCATTGCTTGATTCACCCGCCCACTGCTATTTCACCCGCCCTCTGCTGCTGTCAATCAGCAGAGGGGACCTGCAGTTCTCCATCAGGTCCCCTCTCGTGATTGACAGCAGCAGAGGGCGGGTGCAATCGCTGGTTTGCTATTGGCTATTGCAAATTGAAATAGCCAATAGGTATCTAGCAATGCATTCCTATGGCGAAAAAAAAATATTCTTTTGAAGGCAGCAGAACCGCCGGCCAATAGAAAACAGTTGGGCGGAGCTAGCTGTCACTGCTAGCTCCGCACAATCGTTTTCTATTTACTTTTTTGTACTTTTTAAACTATTTTTCTGTTCTGCTCGGTCCCACAGAGGGCTGCTCAGTGGTATTCGGCTATTCACTCACTGCTGTTCGGCATCTATGAGAATAGACCGAACAGCAGTGAGTAGCCTGCCGGAGGTTCGGCTTTGCCGATCCAGATGTTGGATCGGCTGAGTCGAACTCCTTCTGCACTTCGGGTGGACCGAAGCCACACAAAGCCACCCGATGTACGGCTCATTTCAGCCGATATACGGCTGGAATCAGCCGTACCAGCCTGAAGTGAATAGCCGAACAGCGTTCGGCTCACTTCGCTTCAGGTTGGTCGTACACTCGGCTGCCTATGGCAGCTTAGTGAATAGACCCCTATATGTTTGTTATGTGATCATATTCACACAGCATAACTAAAAATACATTTTGACATTTTTATTTTCCTGCAGAATCAGCTTGTCTCCTAAGCACTGGACTGGACCTGTTTTAGGGTAGCTCCTTTCTCAAGCTGAATGCTGTGCAGTCACACTTGTGTGTGCTAGTAAGCTGTGTGTCTCCACAAACACAAAGACACAGCAAATCAAGCGATTACCCTCCCCCCTGGCCCCCTCCCCACCCTCCTTCCTCCTACCAAGCTAGAAGATGAACAGTTGCTGGAGACTGTCCTGTCCCTTGCGATATTGGATATTGGACAGGAAGTTGAGCGAAGTGGAGCCAGCTGGAGAGAGTTGGAAACATGATAATTGCAAATGCTTGGTCAAAAATATAAAGAAATACTTTGCTAGGAAACATATATTTGTTTGATCTAGATTCAATACTGAAAACATGTTTGAGTGTTTAATACTACTTTAAGACCTGAGAATTGTGTTTCTCTTATTAATTTAATGAACATACAATGCAGAAGCCCGGGTTGTAATCCTTTAACCCCTCATAGCCCTTCTAACGTTACTAAAAAGGAGAACAAGTAATAATTTAAACCCTTAAGAAGCCAAAAATTCCTAACCCAAGTAAAAAGCAATTTAAACTTCAAGAAGCATTTACAAAATATGTTTTAGCTTATGTTACGTCAATGAAACATATAACAGGTTTTAAAGAAAGTGTTCTCAATTTGACTGCGAAAGTGGAAATAAAACTTTAAGCAATAGTGCATGCATAACCAATGAGGTACTGGAAGTTTGGACATAAGCATATAGAGTCCTTGACTAGCATGGAAGATCTCAGAGACGATATAAACAAAATTCTCTCTGAACCAAACAACTAACCATTATTCCTCATGAATAGTGATGTGTTAACTGAGCAGAGTTTGGTTCACTGGAAGTTCGGTACACCCTGCTGGAAATCCTCGAACCCCAAACATAGCTTCAAAGCTTACTGAAGTATATGAGAGGCGAATCTTGTAATTTATTGTTCTAGCCTTATTCAAGGCTAGTTTACAAGCTTTTGTTAAAAAAGGCATAGGTAGCTGTGGAACTGTCATGGTGGATACGCACCAATGCTAAATTTTCATCTTCCATTCAGCGGGAAGAGGGCTTGAAGGACAGTAAAAATACACAAATCCTTTAAATAACATGTTTGGGGGATGTCTTAAAGTATATTTTCACTTTTGCAGTGGACTTTGCTGTGACTTTAACATCACGGCTACAGGCTGAAGTTTTAATTAAAGGAGAACTAGGAGGTGAGTGCTTTTCACTAGCCGACCTGTGTCAATGTGACTCTCACTGGTCGGCTCAGTAGATCGTGAGGTGAGCGAACACATGCCGGTGTTTGCTCACTTCTCGATCCTGTCACGGCTCTCTGCCGTGATAGGGGAGGGGATGGATTCCCCCCTCCCCGCTCCGATCTGCCAGCGCTGACTGGCGGAACGGACGGGGGAGCGGGCGGGTACAGCTGGCTCTGCCTCTAGATAGCCAGAGCCAGCTGTCACTCACGCAGCTGGGCGGATCTCGACATCGATGTCGGGATCCGCTGCGGCTGCGGCGTCTTAGTATACCGCGAGCTGTAGCTCGCGGTATACTGAGCTTAGGGTGACAGGAGGACGCTAGTTTGTGTCCTCCCGTTACCCTAAGGAGAACTATGGGGAAAACCCCTGACCCCATAGTTCTCCTTTAAGACATTTACCTAGCTGTTTTTACCAACAACCGTATTCCTATATGATTGGCCTTCTTAGTAGGTATTCTTATATTATATTTTTTTACATTTTGGGCAGAGAATAAAAATTTGGAATATGTATGTGTGGTTGACTTGAAAAGCTTACACTCTTGTTCAGTTAAAGAAAGCACAATCTTTTATATAATTCTTTGACCGCCTCTAGAAAAGTGGCATTCCTAATTGTTTCATAATACTTTTTTGTTTAATTATATCTGCATTTTATTCACATTTTCTTTTTCAGTCTGGAGAACAATATTCTCTCTTGCCAATGGTTTTGATGGTTACACTTTTCAAAAGCCTTTCTCTCTCAAGAGATTATCCTTCCATACCAAGAACCAATCAATATACTAATTGTTAAAACAGTGACAAGTGTTTATCTAATGAGAATAAGGACATTTTGTAGATATTGGATGTAATTCTATATATATATGTATAGATTTGTATTTAAGATGTTCATATTCTCTCACTCTTTTATTTGCCTGATTAACTCATCCAAGATGATATCATCAGTATCAAAATGACTTATTGCTTCTTGTGCTACCTGGGTACCTCAGATAATGCGGTTGATTTACTAACGGGAAATAGGCTATTCATTTTGAAAGGGAATTTTAACTTACTTAGCTTAGTGAATGAGGTGAGTTTATACTGACTTTCATCATTCAATTATGTGCCAATACATTTTTTTTTTCCTTGCACATAATTAGATATTCTTTGCAAAGGGAATTTTAACCACATTCACCAAGCTAAGGGAAAATTGGCTAGCAAAGTGAAAATTCCCCTGCAAAGTAAACAGCCTATTTGCTTTTAGCAAACCCACCCCATTGTATATCTTTTCACATTGTACCATATTGTTCCTGATACACCCCTTTTCTATCACATATGTCTATATGAGGACACTTGTGCTGAGGGGTGGGCTGTTACTTACCTACACAAAGCACTGCAGCACGAGGGCTGTAAATAGCATCTTAAATTATAGAAAAAGGTATTTTGAGGTATTTCTTAGCAACAAATAGTCACAAGTCATAACATGCATTGGAACAGAACTATAAAGAGATAAAAAGAAGAAATGAACACTAAATGAAAACTGTCATGAGAGAATAATGGACACTCCCATTGCTGATTTCTTGTTTTAAGAATGCTAGTTCCGTGGCTGTGATGCAGATGCTTTGTTTCAATGCTAGCCCAAAACAAGTACACAGATAAGGAATTGTAACAATTATTTACAGCATGCATGTCCTAGGTCTGTGACTCAAAAGTGCTGAAGTCAAACACAGCCAGGTGAGGACTATTTTCAGAAGGAAGGCAGCAATAGTAGTCCCCATAACTTTCTCATGACAATTTACCTTATCCTATTTTTTAGATATTCATATATTACATGTCTTAATCTTGGTTTTCTTACCAATCTCCTTTAAATTAGTGTATGCATTTTCAAAATAAAAATGCTGTATAATGCTGTATTCTGATGTAATATTCTTCTAAGCAAGTCAAATTTAATTCAGCATTCCTCAAGATCTCAGTGCTTAATCTAAACACATAATTAACCAGGAGGACGACGAAAGTTTGGTTATCAACGTCTCTACCTCCTCTGAATGCTTTGTCTGTATAGTGCACCCACTTCCAGAAAAAAAGGCTGATGAGTTCTGACCCTCAAAGGTGTGGCTAGACCATTTATTTGTCCTGTGGATGCAGAACCTGCTTGTCCCCTACTACCCACATATGAAGAACATCTGCCTTTCCCTTTCGGCCTCCTAGACATGAAGAATATGGGGATTTCCTAACTTTAATAGAAGTTATGGCAATAGGGAGTTTGATGATGTGGTGCTTGGGTGCACATAACATTGTTGTGATTTGATGCACTAAACTGTACTGCCCTTGTATGCAGTGATGTGCTGCAAACAAAAGGCAGCTTTGCCTCTGTCTACAACAAGTTCCTGCTGCTGACCCTGGAAAAAAAAGGAAAAAACCCATGCAAAATCATACAGAAATAAAATATACCTACCTAAAAAATAACAACTAACACTCTATAACACTAACAACTGGAACCCTAAAACACCACAAACACTAACACCAAAACACTAAACCCCTAAACCTATTTTTAGTTGTTCTTTTAACCTTATGCAACCGGGAGCCCATTAGCTAAATGGCAACAGAAGTTGTGATTGACACATGCAAAAAGATAGTTGGGTCTATGCACCTTGAGGGTGGTACACAAAAATGATTTACACTGCAATTCACTGTAATGTAGCGCAATACAGCTCTATATATAGCAATGTATAGCACTGTATGTAGCACTGTATAGAAATGTAAAGCAATGTATGGCAGTAATTATTTCTCCCCAAAGACGCTCTTTCTAAACCACCTGACCACAGTTTAAATGTAAAAAAAGTGCATGATTGAAAATTGGTCACAATTGGGGGGAACAATTGCACTAGTTCACCGTTTTTATGAACTGCAAGTGACTAAAGTTGGTGTAAACTCAAGGTTGACCTGAACCTACAGCTCATCCCTAATTGTAAACCTGTCTGGCATCTCCTTGTGAAACTGTGGGCTAGTAAAGGTATTATATAGTGTGCATGGAGTCAGTACAACATTTCATTTTTTTTTAAATACACTGTATTTTTTAAATAATAAACTGTAAGTTTAATTTATTGATTAAAAACTGTCAAAGCTGCTTTCATGGTGTGCATGAAATTTCCCAATAGTCTGTAATTTTCTGTAAAATAATACATTCTAATTTTATTTAATTATAAAATTTGCCTCAAAATGTCTCTTTTACAGCTCAGTCAAGCCGTTTACATAGGGGGTCTATTCACAAAAGGGTGAAGAGTTTGGAGAAGGCAGGAGAAGTGAACAATCTAGGACAAAATAGCAGAACTCGAAAGTGAGATGAATTGGAGAATTTCTCCAAATCAACTTTTTTGGCCTAGATTGTTCACTTCTCCTGCCTTCTCCAAACTCTTCACCCTTTAGTGAATAGACCCCTAGTCTCCAACCACTGTACCATATGTATGACAATTTGCCTCTGAAATATTGAGCTCTGATTTTTATGTTAGGATGAAAACTGCCTCATTTCTAGATTCTGGGGTTGTGATTTTTAAGATTATTTTGTGGACTCTGTTTTGACATTTTGTTGAACGTTTAAAATAATACAGTGTGGTACTACTAAAAAAGAAAATCACAGGCTATTACTATTAAATTGTTTTGCAATTGGCCAAATTGCATAAATTGGGAGCTTTAGCTTTATAGTTTTCAGAGTAAGCTTTCCTATAGCTTTTTTGATCTGCCACTACTTCTAATGGGCAAATCTGGCCTTTTACCTCTGGATAAAAAAAAATCAGATGTCACAGCCAAAACTACTTAAAATAGTTTTTAATTTTGAAATAAATCAGGTTTGGATGCTGCTGCATTTTAGCCAAGCTAAATCTAAAAGTTTTTAAAAAAATTTACACATCTAAAATATGTGATGTCTAATTATGTGACACTGTCTGTGAGAACTGTACTGTACAGCTTAAAGGCATCTCCCAAGCATGTAATAAATATCAATGGTAGTTTTTCTATATTAGTCACATCTGAGAATCCTCTCCCTGCTAAATTGTATTTTTATTTTTTAAATTTACATTGGTTCATGTCCTTTATGGCGGTGCTCAGCTCCCAATGCCTTTCTGATGAATGGCCGGCAAACCAAACCTATGTAGCTTCACTCATTCCTAATCCTCAGGTGTCTTTGGCTATCTGGCAATGTTAAAGATATCAAACAGACATCGATCCTGGTTTATGAAGGCAATCTAGGGTTTTTGAACAATCGAAAAGACTGACTGGTATTTTTTCCCATTTTCTGTAGCATTTATTTATACACCTTTTGTAGGATGTTAATGTGCATGTAGCAGTGGCAGGGAAGAAGGGTGGAGCTGTCAGTGTTGATTATCCAGCAGGTGTTGCCAGACACTTCCCCCACAGTAACTTTCTAGAGATATTGGCGGCACTGCCGGCATGCCTACACAGCTCTGTAGTCCTTTGAGAATGCACTGGAGGAGAGTATCAACACTGCAGCCATCTTGTGTCATTGTCAACTCTAGTGCTGAAACAGGAATACTTACTTACATAGTCAACAGGTGAGCAGCAAATAAAGGGGGCAGAATGTTCTCGGATATGTATAGTGATCTGCTAAAAATAACTACTTTAATGCCATATTGCATGAAGATACACTTGAACAATAAAAAGACATAATACAACATATCAGTTTCATGGCCACATATTCACTGCTCACTTTTGTGGAGAAAAGCCTCAAAATGTGAGTTATATTTAGAGACTTTAACAGCTTCTAATTTTAAAACAATATCCCCATTTTCCAAAAGACCACAGTTCTTATATGTTTAAATTGAACCTGATCTGCTTTTGCCAACACTTAAAATAGCCTATATTTGTATTGAAAATACTGTATGTAATTTTTTAATTGAACAATTTGTTCAGTTGTATTTATCTGAAAATCAATTGAATTCTTAAAACATTTGAATGAACTAGGAGTTCTGTTACCCTTTTCTTGCTTTAATTTTTTTACATTCGCTTCTAGATTCCTCAAAGGACCTTTCATGTGAGTTTTAAAATAGAACAATTTGGGAGACTGTTTCATTAGTATAGCCAGGAGCCCTATACTAGGAGGTTATCCTCCACAGGACAGTTAGGGATGCATATTTATTTTGGTAACCTCTTTGCTGCTAGATGTGCCCAGAACACATATTTCTGCAGTGTATTGTACATATCCCCCTGGCAGCAATATTAAATCAGCTTGCTCACTGCACAGCTTAGTCCTTCTTACATAACATTGATCATCGCTTGTATTGCAAAATAAAGGCATTACTAACAGATCAGTGTCTCTGCTCAAGATCCATAAAGCATTGCGAGGATGTAACATTTTGATCAAGTTAGACATTTATGAACAAATGCCATAATTTAGTTAATGATATAGCAGTACTGTAAAATGTACACAGAATCCTGTGCATTTAATTTTAATATGTTTCCTAAGGCATGTGAAAGAATACAGCTTTGTCTTACTCTAAAATAGTATTTTGCTCTGTAAATCTTCTGAGTCTTTCTCGAAGATTTACAAAAAAAATTACAGGAAAGAAAAAAAGTGACCGGTGGCTGTAGAGTTGTTGTCTTGCTTTGCCTTGTGCCTGGATGAATGGCAGACAATTATATAAGTCATATTCTCTTTTTTGTTATTCCAATCTTTAGACTGTCTTCTTTGAAGCTGTCAAGAGCAGAGAGAATGGAGGGAGGGGGTATAAGCCACTCCATAGACTCATTCAGCTATGTGTGTAAATTGAGCTAAAAGTGACCCTGTCATGACATAAACTTTGCCAAAATAGATATAACTGCAAAATAATACTTATCTTTCCCTCTGCCTTAACTGCCAGAACACTACTTTATTCAGTAGAAAACCTACTCTGAAGCTTTCACTGGTTCTTTGTGCTGACATCCATGTCACTTCTGTATCCTGTCATTAGTGGAGGTCATCTGGAGGAACCAGTGAAAGCTGTTTTTTTAAGATGTGTTCCATTGAGGAGATTTTCCTATATTTCCTGTTGCAGAGACACAGTGAAGTGAAAGAAAAAAATACAAACTTAATGATAATCCTCTGTTTAGACTGTTGTCACCCAAAACACTTGTCCTGCAAGCGCACCACATTTCCAATTTGTTTTATTTTTATTGTAGTTCAGCAAGATAAGCATTCATATCATTGCATCTGTATACATCAATATGTTTTTAAAAATACTAAATACATTTGTTTAATTTTCTAAAAACTAAATACATAAATATATTTTTAATATTTCTGAAAACAAAATTAGTGCAAGATAATGGGGGAGGGCATAAAAATATTAAACTTAAGTAGTGATAACTTTAACATGAATACATATAATAAAGAGGGAAGTAACAAAGGGGCAAATAGTGGGCTCACTCCTGTCACCAGTGCCAAAGCAGTCAATATAGTAAATCCTATAGCTGAAGATAATATAAGTGATACCGGAATACCAATATCACCTAAACCTTTGTCCAATAATAAGACAGGAATTAAATGTATGTACACAAACGCTAGAAGTCTGGCAAATAAATTAGAAGAGCTTGAGCTTATGATACTCGAAGAGGACTTCGATATAGTGGGAATAGCGGAAACCTGGATAGACAGCGCACATGATTGGGCCACCAACATAGAGGGGTATGCATTTATGTTAAAAATAATCTAAATATGCATATAAGGGACGACATTGTGTCAAATAGTGGGGAGGATGTGGAATCCTTATGGCTGGAACTGGACATGACGGACGATCGTCGCAAACTAATTGTGGGTATTTGTTATAAAACACCAAATATAGGGGAGGAGGGGGAGGATCATCTACAGTCTGAAATAGAAATAGCTGGGAGGGAGGGCAATGTAGTCGTGATGGGCGACTTCAAATAATCTGCCCAGAATCATGTGATTGATGTCAAATAAATATTACACATTATAGGGGTTTCAAATGTATAGATAATATTTCCAAAGAGCATTTAAGGGTTCCCTACCCTTATTTATTCATCAACATTGCATCAAACAAAAAAACAAAAAGAGATTCCCTTGCAGGGTGTTTGTGTCAACATAGCCTGCATGGAGTCTTATTCTCTAACATACACCACCCTCTTCTCAGGAAATTTCAGGCAGGGGGAAAGGGCTTGGCCTGTGCTTAACCCCCTGCATACACAGCCCTACCACTACCACCAACTTATCTCATAAAATGCCAAAGTCTAGTGGGTAGGTTAACCCCATCCATGACACTTCCCTGGACCCAAAAGAGCTGTTTATCACATACCTACCCCCTCTAGTTGAATTCATGGGTTTGAACACCAGCTACCAAACAGTGAGCTCAAGAGGAGATATCTGCATTTTTCTTATGAGAACCTGCCCAATGCTCAACCTTAAACGGGAAATAGTGGAAAGCCAGGAACCAGTGTGTGACTGGTTTGATTCTTTGGCCTGAGTCATCCATTGTACAGGAGCATTATCTCTAATTACTCTAAAGCAATGACACTAATCCTCCAGTGCCCACCTAATAGCAAAGTGTTCTCGCTCTACAGTGCTTTTCTTCCTTTCAGTTGACCTCAGCTTTTGACTCACATAAATTGACAGATGCCCTTCTTTACTCTTTCTGAATGTCTGGTTCTATCATCTCTCAACAAAGGGCCTATTTCAGACTTTGAAAGGCTTTTTCTGAATCAGGACCCTATTACTCATCATAGCATTTTTCACTTCGGTCAGTTTGATCAAGGTGCTGCTAAGGTGGCAAATGTAGAATGAACCATATACACTGAGTGGCCAGATTATTATGACCACCCCATCAGTACTTCGTTGGGCCACGAGATAACTCCACGAGATGTTGAAAGGTGATGCGAGGAATCTGACACTGCACTGTTGCCCTTCAGTTGTCTTGTACCAGTCTTGCCACTCTCCGTTCTGCCCTAACATTGACTAGTCGCTGACGGCCACAATTCGCACGTTCAGACCCAGATTTTCGGCTGACAGTCCAGTCTTTAAACACTTTAACAACAGCTGCTCTTGAACATTTAACGAATTATGCTGTTTTGCTGATACTCGCTCCATGGCTTGAGCGCCAACAATCATCCCACATTCAAAGGCTGTTAAATCACATTGTTTACCCATATCTACCCATTATACCAAAAAAATCACGTCTACTGTCGTGGTAAACAACCTGCTTCCCTATTTATAATGGTCTGGCCCTCTAGCAACTTCAGCGTGAAATTATAGCTAATTATAGCTAATCTACCTACAAACATCAGGTGGTCATAATAAACTGGCTACTCAGTGTATAGTCACCTACAATGCCCAGGAAGGCTGTGACCTGCTTATTGAAAACAGGAGTAAGTCAAAACCTATTCCCTTCTATCTTATGTATTTGGGGTTATATCAGGCCTCCCCAAATGGTATAACCCAGGTTCTGTGTCTCTTCCAGACCTATAGCAATTTTTTGTGGGTTTGCTGTTAGACCTTTTCCTTGTATGAAGTTCAGGAGAGCCTGAGAGATGACTCTCCAAGTTAGTGCTCCAGGCCAATACATCATCTACGTAGGCCAATGCAAAGTGCTTAGGAAGCCTAAGGTCTCTCATCCATCATTCACTGAATTGGAGCAGGCCATAAGGCATTCAAACATACTAGAATGAATACAGTGGGCAGCAGATGCTATCTTATCTTAGTGGCACTTGCCAATAACCCCTAGGAAAGTCAAAGGTGGTTATGAATCTTTCTGGACCTAACATCTCAATGAGTTTATCAACTCTTTGAAATCTTTGAAATCTCAACCATTTCAACCTTTGAAATCTCTTACAAATTTTCTGAATTTGTTGCAGAACCTCAATAAACCATTATAAATAAACCAGAACTATTAGGCTATATCATTCAGTGTTGGCCACTTCCATGACCCCATGGTTTAATATTCTCTGTACCTTAAGCCTACTGCATGTCTGTAGGCTTCTGGTATATGATAAGGCTTAAACTGAACTCAGACCTTTGGGTCT
Organism: Nanorana parkeri; assembly: GCF_000935625.1. Lineage (NCBI taxonomy): Eukaryota > Metazoa > Chordata > Amphibia > Anura > Dicroglossidae > Nanorana > Nanorana parkeri. The sequence goes on from NW_017306529.1 coordinate 1,539,979, forward strand.
ATCCCCAATAAACATCTACAAAGCTTTACTCACAGTCGACCTGCTGAATGCAACTAGAACCTGCTCTCTCTGGTAGCACCCCAGCATCCATCCTGCTGTGGTTTGCTACAACCAATGAAATTATAAAAATGGAAGACATTACAGATTACTTCAACACCCTTGAGGAAACATTTAGACACTTGTGGTTCCTATGGATAGACTTCACTTATTCTTATGTACAAGACCATGCTGACTTCACGACTGTACAATGTGCAGAGGGACAGTGAGAACCAGCTATGTGTACCAAATTTCATTACTCTGCTTTTTTCTTTCTTCACCCTCTTGCACTTTCTCTCTCCATCCCTCCACTCTATACTCAAAAATACCCCCCAACCCACTCTCTTTTATAGTTGTTTACCCATCACACATACCTGCCCCACACTAATATACCTTAGTCAGACATCAGATACCCACCTCAAAGCCTTTTTACTACAGCAGACCCTATAAAGTACGAAAAAGACTGAGAGTCAAGAAACTGATATCACACCCATTGTATTTTCTCTCATACTCTACAATGTTTCCAGATGACACATAATTTACAGGTGCAGAGATATGATATGCATGTTGGACCACTTATCATTTGAATACATCTTTGTATGTATATGTGTTTTTACAGGGTTATTCACTAAAGGGTGAAGGGTTTGGAGAAGGCAGGAGAAGTGAACAATCTAGGACAACATAGCTGAACTGGAAAGTGAGCTGAATTGGATAATTTTTCCAAATCAGCTATGTTGGCCTAGATTGTTCACTTCCCCTGCCTTCTCCAAACTCTTCACCCTTTTGTGAATAACACTGTTAATGTCTTAAATCATTTTTAACCTCTTCCCGACCGATGACAACATTATACTGTCATGATCATTCAGTTCATCAAGGACCGGTGACAGGATCATCCCGTTATGCAGTACAATGAGCGCTGGTCTGTGGAGGGGCCAGTGCTCATTGAATTACTGCTGTTGCTGGATCCCTCGGGGTCCAAGGCAGACCCTCAAAAGCAGATTAGGTGATCACAGCACTATGATCACAGCAATAACTGATTGCTGGAATCACAGAGCCTGTACAGCCACTAAGCCAGATTGCAGCTCACTGTGTTGCGCAGCTGCGAGCCGGCTAATGTGTTACAAACTGATACAAGTATCTCTGAGGAGAATACTACATGCTCTTCAGAAATGCTAAGTACCAAAGCCCCTGTAAATAAAAAATAACCCCTTAGTGCCCACTGGGTTGAAAAATAAAATAAAATTTAAAAAATAATATTAATATTATAATAATATATAATATATGCATATGTCACACCAAATTAAAGCCAACTTTGTCGTTTAAATGGTATGTAATATGTATAGGTACAATGAATGAGGAAGATGGAAATTATGGTTAAACAAACAACACATACCAAAAATGGCAAAATTGCTCCAGTCCCCAGGGACAAAAAACATTTTCTTAAGCTGTGTCACTAAGGGGTTAAGCAGTGTAGCAAAATGTGTTATCAAATGCATGTTTTGCCTGTTTCCAAAATATTGAACGACAATGACTGGTCTACAGGGCATATTCACTTAGGCTTTGTCTTAAACACAAAAAAATCAGTTTGCTTTGCATGTTAGAACTGCTTTTTTGTAGTGCTATAGATTCCTCCTGTTGTCAGTAATCGAGCCATCCAGAATCTAGTGCAAGCACTGTGATACTCTTATTGTGCATTACAAACTACTGTGTGCAGCAGTTAGTCGTTGATAATATATTTTCCCACACAAAAAATGTTCAAATAAAAAACCTTTTCACTTATCCTAAAAAAAAACATGAATGAGGGTTGAATATTTCTATGTAACAGGGATCAACAATAAATATTGTGTAGGAGAAAATGTCAGATTTATGCTGTAGTATAGGTTGCAAAATAAAATTCAGCAAAGAGAGCAAGAAAGAGGAGCAAGACAACCCCCAAAAATTGGTATATTGAAGTCAATGCTACCTGGCAGCTAAGCAGTTATTTCCACTGTGTGTAAAAAGCAGATTTAGTATGCAGTACAGAAGTTAGAGCAGAGTAGCATAGAAAGATGAGATAAGCTACAAAGGTGACAGGGATAATCCAAGCATGAAATCCTGCAGAAGTAAAAAGGATTTTATTAATAGATACTAGAGGGACTTTAAAGTGTATTTATTCAAAAATGAGATCCAAATAGAGGCTATTTCACAGGGAATGTGCTGCCTTTAGACTTCACGTGAAGCACAAGTCTTGTAGTGTGGAGCTTTAAAAACATACTAAACAATGAAAGAATAAGACAATGCATAATAAGGGAATTTACTGTAATATTCCTGCTAAAATTTCAGACTATTTAGAAGACAAAAGGAGTAGAACTGGGTTATTAATGTATTTTGATATCCTTTTGATTCACTAGGGTTGATTTATTAAGAAATAGAGACTCTTTATGTAGCAAAGGGAATGTTCATTGAGTTTAGGAGGTGAAACTGTGTTTACTTCAATCAACCAATCATATTTTTTTTTATTGCCCTTACACATGATTGGTATAGGCATGTGTTCCCTAGCAGCCGTGCTGTGTTTTGTTTTTACTTTTAATTTATTTATCTTGAGGAGCATTGAACTCAGAGATGATTTTGGTGACATCACTTGCCAGTCACTCTATTGAGGAGGCTTCAGAGTCCTGTCTGTTCTGTCAGCTGGCCAACCCCTACTTAGCTTGTTATCAATGGGTTGGACCTAGCTTGATAAGGGTCTGGAAGATGTTTTTTTTTGCCAGCCTTCCCAGTAGAAGCCCCATGTGAGTTTTTGGCATCCACATCCTTTGTCCTGCTGTTCTACTAAGTTCAGCTAAATCATTGAAGTTTGGACCTACTTCATTCAAGGGCAAGGAAGCGTGATCTATACCTCACTCTTGTATCCACAAGATACGTTTAGGTGGATACACTGATGTCTTAAAAACACCAGGCTGCTGATTGTAAGTACTCCCACTTACCAGAGGCTCAAAATCCATGGTACCGAAGTACTGCTACAACATTGGGACATAAAGGCTGCAAGGTAGAGGTCATCCCACATGGCCCCCTCTCAAAAAAAGTTATATTGAGTATTCCTAGGGAATACAGGTTTACCCTATTAACTATCATACATTTTTCAAAATAAACACACACTTTTCAAAGTGAACATTTACTTTTCTTAGTAATCAGTCTCTACGATTTTTGTAAATCAAGTCAATGCTTCCACTTTGTGCTACGTATATCTTTGTGTTGTATTTCCTGATTTCTAGTAGTGATTAGTAATACCCTGGATGGTTTATGAACATGACGCAAGACATAAGTCAACAGTTTACTGTGCATTGAAGATAAAAGGGCTTGCTGAATAAGGAAGTTCAAAAAGCAACAATGATGTGCTAGGAGCATTGACCTAATCAGCTAGTCTGAAATCATTTTGTAACTGGCCTGACAACAATTTATATAAAATTGGTTGGTTACCAAGGGTGATTGTTTTGTTTTGTTAAACAAACACTGTAATGTAAATACTTGGCCTTGTGTTGTCATGTGGTACTGCTAGAATGTTACATACCACCTAAACACAACAACATATTAAAGAAAATCTAAAGGGTAAAGACAACAATCAGCAGTAGACAAGCAGCAAATGTTAAGACTACACAGCATTTCAACTGTTGGAGTAGGCTGCATTTTAAAATTGACATAACCAATGCAGCTGATCAGGTCAAATATGAACAATAATAAATATTTTTAAAGGAGAACTATGGGGTCAGTGTTTTTCCCCATAGTTCTCCTTGGGGTAACGGGAGGACACAAACTAGCGTCCTCCCGTTACCCTAAACTCAGTATACCGCGAGCTACAGCTCGCGGTATACTGAGACGCCGCACCTGGAGCGGATCCCGACTTAGATGACGGGATCCGCCCAGCTGCGTGAGTGACAGCTGGCTCTGCCTATCTAGAGGCAGAGCCAGCTGTACCCGCCCCCTCCCCCGTCCGTTCCGCCAGTCAGCGCTGGCAGATCAGAGCGGGGAGAGGGGAATCCAGCCCCTCCCCCTGTCACGGCAGAGAGCCGTGACAGGATCGAGAGGTGAGGGAACCTGGTATGTGTTCTCTCACCTCCCGATCTACTGAGCCGACCTGTGACAGTCTCATTGTCACAGGTCGGCTTAGAACTATGAGGTGAGTGGAAATCATTCATGTCATAGTTCTCCTTTAACACTATAACAGAATATGGTAATTTTGAATACTGTTCTGGAAACACTTAATTGATAAAACACTTTCCTCTTGCAGTTTAAGAAGACAAAAAAAAAAAAGTGTTTATTTTCACTGTTAAAGTACAACTGAAGCCAAATGTGTTTTAGTTTTGGATAGAGTGGCGAGGGATTAGAAAAACTCTGAGGTTTGTATTGCTGTCTGTGTGGCCATCGGGGAGATTTACCCTTTCTGCCTTGGTGACTGTTATCACTGAAAGTGAAAGAAAATCCCAAATTTTGGGTTGTCACCAGAACAGCAATAGATGGGAAATCTTCCAAAGAGGACACCTGTTACGGTGACCATGCTGACTACCAGGCATTTCTCTCCCTTTGGAGGGATTTCCTCTCACTTCCTGTTCCTTCCCGGGTATCAGGAAAAGGTAAATCTCCCTAATGGTACACAGATGGCAAAAGAAAAGCTGACAGGTGTTGTAACCCTCCTTTACTCTATCCAAAACTAAAAAAAAGTTTTGGCTTTAGTTTTACAATATATATATATATATATATATATGTATATATA
>NW_017306529.1:1545195-1553093 GCF_000935625.1 Nanorana parkeri
AATAATGATTAATGATGAATTTACATTAATTATTTAAATAAAATGAAATATATATAATAAATATTCTTTATTGATGGATTACTGGAATAGACCACAACATAGTAGACAAAGAGCATGACTTAATCTGCAGAAAACACGATGGTAATGGTGGTAGAACAGCAACAGTGGTAGAAGTTAGCAATGCTATATGGTAATGTAATGCCCCCCTGACTCCCAAAGGCATGTGGTGAATCCCAGAGGCAGGAATGACTGACATTTCACTCTCAGGGATAGATCCCTAGCTGGGTTGTGGTATGTGAACAGTAAATTGATTCACATTTTCACATTTTATTGCTGTCTCGTCACATTTATTGCTGTCCAGGGGCAGACCTACTGTGAGATCTGGTACTGAATCCCCCACCCCCTTCCCCATTGGAGGAGGCATTGTTACATGGTCTGGAGCTTTAAATCTCTAAATAGAAGTGGCCGCCATAAGTTCCCACGCTTTCTGGGGACATCGCTGCAGCATTCTGGCGTTGGCCCACACGTCTTCCCTCTTGAGACCTTACACAGCCCTCCTGAGATCCTCCGTGCCCCTCCTGAGACCCTCCGCTCGAGATATGAGTCCAGCACCCCAGACCAGAGCTGCAGCACAGAGTATGTAGAAAATTCATATACTATTACTCTGCATTTCTGTATAATGTACTGCTGGGATTTGTAGTCCTCTATAGCTGGTGGTATTCTGGATTGCTATATAATGTAATGCTGAGATTTTGTAGTCCCTCTACAGCTTGGAGTCAGTGCCGGAACTACCAGGGTCACAGTGGTCGCAGCTGCGTCCAGGCCCCGGCACTCCACCACTGTCCTACATCATTAGTCTGCATTGTTTTAGAAAACCTGTCAGATGACACTAAAAAAAAGGTATCAGTAATTGGTATCAGCGTGTACTTGAGGAAAAGTATCAGTACTCATACTCGGTCTTGAAAAATTGGTATCGGTGCATGCCTAATAATAATAGTAGGTGGCTGCGCGTGCCTTTAGAGTGTAAGGTCCTCTGGTGGAGAGACTGTTGTGACTCGTTTAATGTTTTCTGTACTGCACTGCAGTATACAGTATGTCAGAGCTATAGCAATGTTCAATAATAGTGTGTTACTGTGGGAGGAGTGTAAGCGCCTCTACAGAGACTAGTGAAACTGGCTCAGTGTTCTCTGCACAACACTATGGTATATGTCAGAGATACATAGATGTATAAAAATAATAGTGTGTGACTATGGGGGGACACTAGACTGTAAGCTCCTGTGGTGCAGAGTCCAGGGGTGGACCAGGGCGAGGCTGGGAGGGGCCCATGAGATCCGGTCCTGGGCCCCCCCCCTTTTTGGAGGAGGCATGGTCACATGGGCCAATGGGCTTCTGATCAGAGCGGTGGGGAGGGCGAGAAAGATTCTTGCACCATGGCCCTTTGTTCCTTAGATCCGCCACTGTTGTTGTTTGTGTCTCCACTAGGTAGTTTTGTCCCAGTAACCATTGTGATGAGAAATACACAATTTTACAGTTTGCAGAGTGAATGCTATGCAAACTTTGTATAAATACTCCCCAGTTTATATGATCTATTTAAACTGCATTATTTGCAAACAATTGGCTGTGAGTAATCAAAGCTGGCAGTACACCAATAAATTGGCTGATTGGCTGCAGTCATAGTTTGATTGATAATTTTCAGTCTGACTCCTTCGACAGAAGTCAGTTGAGTAATCAACTATTGTTGAGCCGACAGGGCCACAAACTGTTAGAATTTCTGCTAAATTTCTAACAGTGCATAGGCAGCTTAAAGTGAGGCTAAACTCAGGAGTTAAATCTTATAAATGCATTTAGGTACCTTAACTATTAACACAAATTTAGTTTATTTGTGAATCAGTCAAATGTAGATCCTCAAATCATCTCTGAATTTGTGCTGACACTGTCCTTCCTTCTGGAGGTTGACTACTTTTGTTCCTCATGGTCCCTGTGTGTGTTGTAAAGTAGTCACCACTCCAAGTTCACTCTTGTGATGGAATACAATCTCAATACAAATTAGTAAAGTAAACTTGAGATTAATAGTAGTACTTGAATGCATTTTTAAAATGTAACTCCTGGGTTTAGTGCCACTTTAAGTCTCTAAGAGTCTTTGATACTATTTCATTTGAAATGTTTGTCTTTTGAACTTTTGAGATAAAATGATGAATATGGACTACACTATGAAGCCCACCACACTACAATACACTGTACAGCACTGGGTATAGCACTTTTTTGTTTGCCCGATTACATACTGTATATAGTACATATATTATATTTTCATTTATTTTACAGAATTTGTTGTTTGTTTTATTCAAAATGTTTTATACATTTTCTAATGCTCAGAAAGCTTGTATTTTTGAATACTAGATGTTTAATATATTATCTTGTTCATAAGGTAAGGTATTTATTATTTTAGAAGAGTTTACTGGCTTGCATACTATCCATGCATGTCATCCACACATCAGCTTTGTTCTGTATTCCATAAAGAGCACAATTCAGTAATTTGGTAAAATAACACAACATAAAGAGACCTATTGATCTTTATGCTATGCTGCCTCTGCTGTCCACAGGGACAGAAGTGATATCAATGGATCATTGGAGACAGAAAGAAAATAACACTTAGATTATTTTCTGTTTACTGTGGATGTACCCTTATACTAGTGTTGGCATTTTATATAGATTAGACATGGCTGACAGATACATTAACAATGTTTGTGGTATAACATAGGACTAGCTTTCCAGTTCTGTATACTGGTAAATGTATCTCCATATCTTCACCATGTGAAAAATGGTTGAATATTATTAGGGGATGGTACACAGGATGCCATTAAAAGCAAATAATAAACTTGACATAAATAATCAATAAAATACAGACAACAAGATTATGTTTAATGGCTAAAATATTTATTAGGGGGTAACATTAATAATAGCAGTTAAACTATATTGGTAAATCAGCAAATGTGTAATAAGTAACAAAACAAAATGACCTAGCTCTTACAGCACAGGCTACCAACATTAAAAACTGATCCGCACATATTAAGTAGTTCTTGTTTATTAAGATTTTGAGAGCTAGACAATCATCACCACTAAATCATTACAACTATTAAGCCCTTTTTTGGAGGGAGGTAGGGAGAGAAGCAGAGCTTTGTAATCCTGGCTCAAACTCATAAATCTCTTCAATGGCAGTCAACAAATAAGGTGCCAGCTGTAAGCCTAGCTCTCATAGCCAATCAGAAGGCTGCTACTTGCTAATGAGAATCAGCTCTTCAAAACCAGCAGCCCATTGAACAATTAAAAGGAACAGTCCCACCCCTATATGGGCTGAATGCAGAGTTTCTATGCTTTATTGAAATCCTGCCTGCTGGACTACAGATCTCCACCCATCTTCCATCCCTCTCTATCCCTTTCTACATGCATACATTTATATATTTACATGGAAACAATGCTGATGCCTTTATTTGTAGGAGCCTATGCACACACTGTGTGTAGGGAAAGAGTGTCACTTACCTTCTGCGTTCCTGCATTGTCTGCCTTCACTGTGGCCCATGGTGCTTCTGGTTTCTAAGTCAATTATGTCATTAATGTGCACCTCTTAAATGGACCATGGCTTTTTAAGGGAGCATTCTCTTGTGCCCCACACCTGAGGAACTTTGCTGTTCCTCTAGGTTTTCTACCTTGGTTCAACCTCTAGTCTAAAGGCTAACATGTACTTTTCCAAAGTCCAGTTAATCATGCATTACTATTGTACAACTGGTCTGGAACTTGTGTGGCTGCCTATCTCTGTTACTGCTACAACAGCACAGGCCTGCTCCTAAAGCTGGACTTACTATTTGCATCCCCTCAGGCTTGCTTCTTACTTTTTTACACTTCGAGGGAATAATTTGTTATTTTATTTCCCATATTTATGTAGTAGCACCATATTTTAGCATAAAACATTTACATAAGTCCCTGAGGGAAATTGCAAACTAAAGCCCCTTTCAAACACTAAAGGAGACCTTTACCCCCTTTGACTAAAAATCACATCAGCATGCAGCTTTGCATGCTAATATGAAATCATGTTACATTCATTAGTTAAATAAACAGATTTTTATTTTACTTACAATTTTTTTTCTACTTTCTGATCCATTTTGACACAAATTATGTAATTGTGCCCAAGCATTGCATCCTGGGAAGGTTACATCAGCAGATCATTGCCGGGAAATCTGTACTCTAATGAGATCTCAGGGAAAGGAATTTTTCTCCCCTGAGATGATATGCATGGTCACATGTCCTAGTATCATGTGCTTGTGAGTTCCAGGAAGTAAAGGGTGATATATTAATCTGCCCTTAGTAAAAATGGCCACTATCAGAAGAATAGGAAAGAAAAAAATAAGGTATGTAAAGAATAAAAAGCCTGCAATTACCTATGAGTATCTGTATGTAGATTGTCATTGCTAAACATTTCTAAAGGTGTGTTTGTTATTTGAAGATTTGGGTAAAGTTTCTCTTTAATTTCATAAGACATCAATAAATAAATGAGTATGTATTTGAATTGTGGAAGAAAACCAAATCACCTAGAAATAAAAACATGCAAACAACTGGAGATAATACAAACTCTGTGTGATTGGGTTAATTCATATTCAACATCTCTAGAGCTACAAGGCAAGAAATGTACCCACTCATCCATCTTGCTACCCATTGACTATCTAATACAATACGATTCCAGTATTTCTACCTGTGATTGCCACACAGGATATTGCTTTGCTACATTACAGCCAAAAGTTCAGAAAAAGGTTGTTTGCACAAAAGCACAGTTGAAGGAAAGGCGTGCATGTATCCTACCATCTAACACGCAGAGAACAATTATGCTTTCATGTGATTGTTACATAATAACCGACTATTATAGAACTTACTCCAGCTTGTGACTTATAAAGGTGTTAAAATGCATTATTTTTCTAAGTAACAGACAAACTCAAATAACAATGGGTATTTAAACTGATAAGTGTATGGTAAGTAACTCTTGACAGAATAATTATTCTTACATAAAAGGGAAATAATCCAAGATGTGTCTGTCATTGCCTGACATTGTTGGCATTTACGCAGTTATTCTTCCTGTGTTTTGTTCCTAACGTTCTTGTGGTTCCAATGAAGTGTGAGAAGAGCAGTTTGTAAGCTATTAAAAGCAATGCAAATTAGAAACACAAGTTAAACATGTACACTCAATTTTAATCTGTTATCATCTTTTGTGAACACAAAGAATCATTCTTTTCTTTTCTATATGCTGTGTATTTGACATGGACTTCAAATACTTTTATGTGACGTAATTTTTTTTTAATATATACCAAAAATTGTACATGAATCACATTCTCACTAAATCTTTAGGTATAATACACGCAGCTGGGCGGATCCCGACGTCCATATCGGGATCCGCTCCGGCCTGGGCGTCTCTGAGCTGTAGCTCGCGGTATACTGAGGTATACATTGTGGAACAGTCCATTCCCACAATGTTATCTCCATTCGAGAGACTTTGCCGTACTAATCCACACACCCCTGGACTCATCTCACTCCTATACACCGCCCTAATCTCTCCCACAGATACGCCACCCCCTTCGTTTGTTCCTCAATGGGAAGGAGACCTAGAATCCCCCATTGACGATGAGACCTGGCAACAATCTTGGGCAAATACTAAATCTAGCTTGCTCTGTGCAAGCATGTTGGAAATTATCTACAGGGTCCTCTTGCGCTGGTACATGGTACCTGCCAGAGTGGCTATCTATAACCCTAATTGCTCCCCTAATTGTTTTCGTGGCTGTCCGGAACAAGGCACCTTTTTCCACATAAGGTGGGGCTGCCCACAGGCTGCTGCCTTTTGGGATGACGTGTTCACCCTCCTATCATCACTGTTCTCAGAGACCCTGACCAAAAACCAATTTTTCCGCATTGCTTAACTGTAAACCTGAAGGCCTTCCCCATAAGCAGTTTAATCTCTCCATGCATGTGTGTGCACCTGCAAAGAGAGAAATAGCTAAAAATTGGCTCACAAAACCCCTTAGTATCCCTAGTGTAATCAAACACACCTACTGGATTATGGCACATGAGAAGAGAAGAGCACAACTCCAGGATCATATGAGCAAATTTGAAAAAACCTGGTCTCCCTGGATCGACAAGTACTTTGCCTCAGCTGCCTCGCGCCGACTCTGTACACTATAAATTACCTTCCTTACCCTCCCTGGCATAATATGCTTACATGCAGTCCCAATACTACTCTTTTTCCTCTCTTCCCCCTCCCGCTGAGCTTACCTACCTTCTTCTGTCACCCAGTCTCCTCCTCCCCTCCTGTTGTGTTGTCTGTTAGTCTTATAAGGTGCCATATATTGACACACTTAGACGCCCGAAAGGCTTACAGCTATTAGTTAAAGCTCAGACAGGAGGACTGCCGTCTTTCTACGCACTATGATGCTGCTAGCCCTTATGGGGTACAGCATCTTGAGCTCATATTATCAGGCACACGACCCAGAGATTGATGTTGAGGCCTTCTCCACGCTCATAACTGTTAACCGTAAACTGTACACCATTGCTAGACTATAGGAATGTAAGTATGTAATGGGAAGATCTAATTCTTTTTTCGATAGCACACTTGAGCCGCCTATAACAATTCCAATTGTTGTGCTGTTTTAGTATTTGTTTCTACTGGTCCATACCGCTTTATTCTTCATCCCTGTAATGAAACATCTAACTCTTGAAACATCTGTAATGGCACCAAATGTTTTCTTATATGTGAAATTGTTTTCTTAAATGTGAAATTATCTTTTATTTTTACAAATCAATAAAAACTAATTTGTGTAAAAACTGTATTTTTTTTTTGTTTTTTTGGCATTGATTCATGTCCCCCAGGGCAGTACCCGGACCCCCATACACCTTTTATGGCCAATAACTTGCATATAAGCCCTCTTAAAGGGGACATTCATTTTTGAACGTTCGACCCCCATTGACTTGCATTGAGTTCGTATTCGAACTTTTCGGCCATTCGAATGTTCGGCTCATCACTAGTGTGGAGAGCAGCCTTACTCGAGCCAATTTGCCCTGTTATTATCTGATTGACTCACTGAAAGTTTAAACCCAGCGCCTCCTTTTCACACGTTTGGAACTATTCCACAGATGGTTTGTCTGCCTATACATTTTTCAATCCCAATCCTGCAGGCACCTGTAATAATTCATAGGCAGTCTGCATTGCAGTATAGGGATCCATAGGTGTTGTTCAGGTCAAGGAACAAGACATATAGATCCTTTCTTTCTTTCTTAGTAGTCTGGATCTGATGATATATTGATGATATTTTAAAGGCATCCGGAGAAGCCTACTGTGCCAGCCTTTTAAATTGACATTTCAATGAAATTTTGTTTTTCAGATGCTTTAAGTCTATGGGGTCTATTCACAAAGCTGCCGAGTGAATGACCGATCAGAAGTTAAGTGAGCCGAACACTGTTCGGCTAATCACTTCAGGCTGGTACGGCTGATTTCAGCCGTACATCGGCTTGCTTCGTGTGGCTTCGGATCAGCCGAACATGCTCAGCATGTTCGGCTGACCCGAAGTGCAGAAGGAGTTCGACTCAGCCGATCCAAATAAAAAAAAAAATGTAAAAACTCTCCCGGGCGCCTCCCGCTCCCGGCCGCCAAGAAGAGAAACCCCACTGTGTCTTTTTTGTTCTTTATTCTGACACGAGCGATGACGAAGACGAATTCCCATTCAAAAGCATTCGGAGTTTACTATTGGCTATTTCAATTTGCAATAGACAATAGTAAACTAGCATTGTACCTGCCCTCTGCTGATGGACCTGATGGGGAACTGCAAAAGAGGGCGGGTACAATGCTAGTTTAATATTGGCTATTG
>NW_017306529.1:1553264-1559313 GCF_000935625.1 Nanorana parkeri
GGCTTTCAGCACGGCTCAGCCGAGCCGAGGCATATGCGATCGGCTCGACTGAGCCGCTCGGCCGTGATCGGGAGCTGTACGGGCTATTGTGAATAGCCCGTACAGCACCCCGTCGGTTCTCCTGAACCGAAGGGGTCCTGGGGCCGAAGCTAGCCGAAGGATCGGCCGAAGCTACGGCCAGATCCTTCGGCAGCTTTGTGAATAGACCCCTATGTGCCAACACACTCAAAAAAAATCTTGGCTTACAACTTTGTAAAGGTTCATTTGGTAAAACTGTTCAATGATGACCATTTGTTTATTCTTGGGTCAGTACACCCACCGGTTCTTCCCTGGGTTTTAGGCATTGCTTGGTTTTGCCATACAATTCTCATGTATCCCCAGAGGAATTTCAAGGTTAACTATGTGGGTATTTTACACGTCCAACATTAGCTTCCAGCGTGTGTTTTAATGGAAACACCATGCATAGTTTCTGCTGTTGCCATTCTAACCTTTAAGAAATGTCTATGACACTCAGTCATGCCAGACAGGAAAATAACAGAGTTTAAAATACATTAACTATCTTAAAAAAGGGAGGTATGCTTTAATTGCTGATTAGAGCATTTAGCAATTAACTTAACAATTTTAAAATATTGTTTTAATGAAAAGAAGAGAAAAATTGTGCAAGAAAATATTTACAGAAAAAGAATATTACAAAACAGACAATACACAACAGTCCAAACCTTGCAAAGTAAGTCCAATCTGATGTATTCATCTGCTCTCATAAATTACCCTGAGCAATCCTTCATGATTTTGGTGATAAGTTGAGAGCTGCAGCTGCCAATTAGAGTGGCTTTTTGTTGAGGCTCCAGAGGGTGTTTTCAGAAATGACATAACCAATCAAAGGGTCTGAGGGGTGTGCTGAAAGGTGTTGAAGTGTTTTCTGAGATTTCAGCAGACACTTCCTCAAGGCTGGATTTTGTACATGCATCAAAAGTTACAGATGACCATGTTTTACAGTCCAACAACCAACATATTACTGTACAGAATGAAAGCACAATTTAATAGAGACCAAACATTAAACAAAACTGGATATATACATTGCCTAGGGGATGAAGGCAAAACCCCCTTCTGGACATTGTAGAAAAGGCATGTTTGGTACCTACTTGATTGATGTTTACTTATACATTTTGGGAAGACACTTTTTGTGAAGACACTTGTGAATGTAATGTTTTATGGCATGTGAATACATATTGGCACTGGCAGTTAAAAAGACACCAGATCAGGATGTGTATTGCTTTAAACCATTCCTGGATTGCTTTAACGACTATTTTACAATAGGGCTTTAATAAAATCTCTGGCTTTCTAGGCTCGAGCTTAAAGCTATTTACAAGTCAATTAGCCATTATTGACCAGGCTCATTAACAGGCTGTGCATATCCTGGCTAACCAGGATTTAATGATACTGCTAGCCATTTTACAGCCTTCTGCTAACAGAGTTTAATGGGATTTATGATAGCTTGCATTGTGTCTGAAATGGACTTGTTCATTTTGGAGAAATGAGGGTGGCACTGTGTTGTGTATAAATCCAAATTCTCCCCATTGATTTTGAGGTTCATCAGATCTCATTATAATCATACCAATTGCTAAGTTAAACGGGACCACAAGACAGCAACAGTTGAGAGCCAGAACAGTATTGGAGTACTAGCTACATAGTGTCCTTTATCTGGTTTTACTATGCAGTGGAGATATGGCTGTGGAAGAAATTTTGATGTTGGGAATTTCATGATATATGACTTATATTTCATCAGTTTGGTGCAGCTGCTCTCTCCTTGAAACGTTTTGCCATGGGGACTTTTGGTATTTGTTTGCCTTTCTAGTATATATTTTCATAGTGATATGCAAAGTGTTTATGATTTTTTTGCACAGAGAGCTATATCTCTGTAGTTGTTACATAAGTTACCTCATGCTGTATATATCTGTAAGTAGTGTTGTATTATTCTAAGTGGGGGTTTTGTTGTGAGCACAGAGTTTATAGTTGTATATGCTTAATACAATATATCGACCTTTAATGATGTCAGGGACCCCCTGTATTTCTCTGATGCAAATGCCTGCCCTAAATTATGGTTTCTACATTCCAATTATGATGAAATTACAGCAAAGTTTTGTTTTACACATTTGATTAGACTTTCTCATTTGCAGAATGAAACAAAGCAAGGTGGTGGAAGGGCAATATTAATTGTCCACAATACAGATCGGGGAGGTTGTGTACGTCAGGGAAGTCTAGTGAGAAGAAAAGATCAGTCTTATTTTAAGAAACTGATCAGATAATTCCTCTGTTGGGCCCGGGGGTCACACTCTGCAAGAGACTGGTTGGGATCAAACCCTGGCGGTAAGGCCAAAAATCGAAATATTAAGTTCTTTTAGTTTACCCTCCATTAAACATGGCAATTCTCATCCTTTTCTGCTTGCTGCTTGCATCCACTGTTCATATACCCGATTATCTTGCCACAAAGCATACTTCCTGTCATATGGGTGATAACACTTACAGGGTTTTCACAAAACGGTGAAGAGTTTGGAGAAGGCAGGAGCAGTAAACAATCTAGGACAATATAGCTGAACTGAAAAGTGAGCTGAATTGGAGAATTTTTACGAATTTTGGCCTAGATTGTTCACTTCTCATGCCTTCACCAAATACTTCACCCTTTTGTGAATAACCTGTCAATCTATCAAGGAGATAGTTGTCGCCCTGTGCGGTGCACCCTGTTCCAATGCACAATGTGCCTGACACCTACCAACACCACATGAACTATTGAAGGAGCACCATTTATAATAAAAACAGTTCCTGTTCATGGATTGGGTGCTTTGTCACAGGATGTTGCCCATAACTAGGAGCATGAAAAGTAATGAAGCTGCAATGGTACTGCTGGAGTTCTCAACTTTCAAAAAAAGTGGGTTTACTAAGCAAAACAAAAATCTTCTCTTCTTAACAATTGTGCACCACTCACTCTATTTTAGTTAGAGGGGGTTAGAGAGTTTACTGATACTTTGACAACTTCTGTCATAAAATGAACAGAGCGCAACCTTTTGAAAATGTCTTTGTATATTTTATAATAAAATTATAGCTTTGGGAGAACTAAATTGCATATTAATTGCATCAGTAAAATGCCCTCTTTATATTAGTCCATCAACAGGACGCAACTTGCTTTTGCTGTACATGCTGTTTTACTAGCAGAAAAGAACTCAGTTCACTTTACTTTGCAAATTAAATGAATATCACATCTATATTTTCATTTGTGCTTCTCATATTATTTAAAGTTTTTGCACGACATAAATCCCTAAATCCCATCTGTTTATTAAATGGATCAATAAAGCTAATTGAATTATATAAAGCTTTTCTCTACAGACCGTTGTTGTGTGATTTATTCCAAGATCATGCAGAAAACAGATAAAGCAGCTCAGGAAAGTAGTCACTGTTTATTGGTTTGTCTGAGTGAGCTCAAAGTGCTGATAAAGCTGCTTTGACCATGATTTGGAAGATTTAACTACTTATGGCAAGTCACTGTCATTACGCTATATAAATTCTGCTCACAGTATGCAGCCCTGTGACAGTGGAATGCTGGGACTGCACTTTTGTTATGATGTTCACTTGCCGGTTCATCAGCTGACAGGGTCCATTTGAACCAGAAGTGAATGATCTGTGGGATTGAATTATGTCATTATTTCTTAGGACAAGCGCATTAAGATGTTGCCAAGACCTCAAGCAAAAACAAAACATTTTCTGTTTAATTTAGCAATTTATGTCTAATTATTCACATCTCAAAACGAATGGAAATCTGTACATACATTTAAACCCTGCTTAGGTTAAACCAAATCTAAAATGTTAATTGGTGAGATTTCTTTTTAAAAAACAGGCCACTAAATCAGGAAGTTTACTGTGAGCACAAACTGAATTATGTGGCAAGTAAATATACTATTATGCGCTTGTATGTCCTAATATTGTACACTATTGCTAATGCATAAAGTGAGTGTTTGCATATTTCTGATATACCATAAAAAAACTTTTACATTCCACTTTATAAAGTGATTGGATGATACATTGCTAGGGGTTACTGAATTAAGTGAATTTAAGATACATTAAGTGAATTTATGATACATTGCTAGTGGTTACTGCACAGCCAGCTTAAATAACTGTAAACCTTTTTTGGAGACAAATGTCTAAGGTGGAAATTCCTCGCACTTTGTAGAAATTTCCTCTTACTTTCTGTTTCATCTCTGTAACAGGAAGTGAAGGTAAATCTTGCCAGTGTGACACAGAGAGCAAAAATAAGTTGGCAAGAGTTTTAACCATTCCACACAACTCTATCTGAAAAAAAAAGAAGTTGTCATACACTTTAACATCTACAGAATCAGCCACTGCTTGTGTGGTGAGCTATCTTTGAGACACCAATGAAAAGGGAGTCTGATTTATTTTAACTTCACTAGTCCACAACGTGGACTTACTATGTTCCTGCAGAACTTAATCCCTCCTCCATACCTATGGTATGGTCTACCACAAATTTGAGAACAAATTTACAGACTTCAGTAATGCAGCAACAATGAGCCCTTTACATTCTATGGGGCTCATTTATAAATGAGAGCAGATATGATTGGCTGCTCTCTATTATACTCTACTGGGCCATGTATACTGTGGCCTGCATTTTAAGACTCATTAATAAAATGTGGGCCGCAATATTGAGCCTGAGATGCCCTATGGAGTACTCTCTGCTACACTGCAGAGAGATCTCTGTGATTGAAGGAGAGCTAGTCATGTGACTTTTTACCAGTCATGTGATTGGGCTCTTCTCCTGACATTTTTAAACTTTTTTTACACATGCTCCATTCATTTAATACCGCTCTGCTGACTTCGGAGTCTACAAGCGTGGAATGCCAAGCACATCTATAAAGCACGTCGCTGTGTATTATAATTGTGAACCTTCATCCATATGCCAGGGAAGAAAGCAGTCTGTGTTGAGGGGAACGGGCCATGATTCATTCACTTGGTCCTAGGTGCTGTCAGCTATAGCTGAGTGAGGCTGACCTAGACTGTGAAGCATAGGGTATGCACACAAAAGCACATACACAAATATATATATATATGTATATATATATATATATATATATACAGTATATATACAGGTGAAACTCGAATAATTAGAATATCGTGCAAATGTAATTGCAGTAAGTGCTGCAAAAGGGGCCCACCCAGGTACTGAGTACATATACATGCTTGTACTTTTCAGAGGTCCGATATTGTTCTATGTACAATCCTTGTTTTATTGATTGCATGTAATAATCTACTTTTTTGAGGTTGTGGATTTGGGGTTCTTGGGGTTTTCATGAGCTGTAAGCCATAATCATCACAATTATGACAAATCACGGCTTGAACTATATTGCTTTGCATGTAATGAGTCTATCTCATATATTAGTTTCACCTTTTAAGTTGCATTAGTGAAATAAATGAACTTTGCACGATATTCTAATTATTCGAGTTTCACCTGTACATACACAGACCTGAGGCATAACAGATTCCCATCTCTTCAACTGTCTCTTACCTTTTCCAGCAGGTGCAGTAATGAAGCAGGGTGCCTGCCAGGTGGTCATGTGCCTAAAAACATGGCATCAGCTGTTGGGGTTTAGGTGATGCACTGGGGGTGATTAGGGTGTGCCTAGGCACATCCAGCACATCCCCTGCACATGTCTATGTTATAAAGACTGGAGACCTGGTGGATCAAAATCTTCCCTATTCCTCTTATGAAAGAGACTTTGTAGGTAAACGTTGCGTTTTCCACAAAATCTAGAGAACTGCCTTGAAGTTCTCTAGAAAATACTCATAGCCTGATAATGGGGATACTTTTCTGAATTACTCTGGTCCCCTTCATCACCACAAATATATGTATAAAGCAGGGGTGTAGCCAACTAGCTCACGTGATAAAATGTGCAGAGGAGAGCTCCATCAGAGTTTTCCATCCTGTATTTACCCTGTGTTTCTCAGCAAGATCTTGCCTTGCTCATTTTTTTCTGCCTTCCTCCCC
>NW_017306529.1:1559330-1565339 GCF_000935625.1 Nanorana parkeri
TTTACAAAGAAGACAGACAGAGTGGGTGCAGAAGGCCTAGAGGTGCAATATGGTGGAGACACACACAGATGTCATGCACATGTATCCTCCACAGATGTCATGCACAGACCAAGCCAAGGATGCAGCAGCAGGTCTGGAGCACTTTGCATAGATACCAGGCACTCCAGCTAAGCATGCCAGATCCATATGTATGTTGGATTTAATCTGTGCTGAAGATCTGTATGATCAGGAGCCAATTGTCCTTATGTGTAGTGGGTACAGGGCTCTGGAGATAACTAGGAACCAGTGCTCAAGAGGGTATCCACTGCTCAAGAGGGTATCCACACTGAGCTGCAGTTCCTCAACCTTTTACCCTCATGTAATTTACTGTTCAATATCTTTTATCTCATCAACAGCTTACTATAGTACCCTGAAATGTCTGTGGGGTTATGAACCCATTGCAGCGGCAGGCCCTATTTGACTCTATTCCTTACCAAAGGTAATCTATTGTCTGGTTACAGGAGACCCACCTAACCAAAGATACCTGTACAGAAAATATGTTGGAAAATGTTTTTGTCAACAGTATTTTCATTCCCTCTACTCCTCTTATGCTAGAGGGTTATCTATTCTAATTCATAAGGGCATTATATTCTCTTTTAGACAGGTCAAGATAGATACTGCTAGTCTCTTCATTTTCCTTCACTGACAAATCCATGGTAATAACTACATAATAGTTTACTGGTGGTTTAATAGTGGTGGGATATCAATAACCCATCAATACATTTTAGTGATACTCTACTCTGTCCAAAATTAGCACACATTTATGTGACAAACTTCCCATTGCAGGTATAGCCAAGGGAAATTTTAAAAACATCTTTGATCCTGTAATGTAAATTTCCCTCTAGATAAATGGGACTAGTTTCCCAAAATGCATTTTCTAAAATATTCTCTGAACTAAGGCTGTGTGACCTTTGGAGGATGCTTTCTTTAGTATGTGACCACTGGCAAAACTATAGGTCTCCCTTACACCTCAGTTTCCTGAATTTCAGGGTTGTATTAAAGGACAGCAACTGTGCTGGAGTAATATATGAGTTTTGCTCTCTGCTATTCTCCCAACTCAAGTGTTTGCCTTTTGTAAGACTAAGAGGGTTATTCACAAAGCTGCTGAAGGCAGCCGAGTGAATAACCCACCCGAAGTGAAGTGAGCCGAACGCCGTTCGGCTATTCACTTCAGGCTTGTATGGCTGGCTTCGGTTCAGCTGAACATGCTCAGCATGTTAGGCAGAGCCGAAGTGCAGAAGGAGTTCGGAAGGCAGAAGGCATACATGGGTCACTTGATATGAGACTGGTAAAAATGTATCATCTTATTCAGCAAATGGTCTCACGATGTTCTCACGATGTTCTCATCCTGTGTACATTTACTGTTTTTAGCTCTGTGAAAGATGTAATGGCTTTGGTGTACTTGGTATTTGCACTATCTCTATTTTTGTTAAACTCCTAAAAAGTTCAATAAAAAGTATCTGATATGAAAGATGTATTTAGCAAATGTTCTTATTTGCTTTCTTTTGGTCTGCTAATATAGCTTTGGAAGCATTTTGTTATATCTGTTTAGATAGTTTAGGGTTAGGCTTAATCCTAACCATACATCGGAAAGATTTAAAAAAAAATGTTTACTCTGCTAGAAATCAGGTGAACTTATAACGTCCTGTAGAGAGCTGACAGCACAATACCTGTGCTGCACTTACATCTCAAGCACTGTTTGTCAGCTCTGCCGAGTTTACCTCTGTGGACTACAGAACATATCTCCTTATATTATAAAGAGGGGGAGGTGTTCTATGGTACAAATCAGGAGTGAGCAGCCTAGGGTGACAATGCTTCTACTCCAAATATACAGCATAGTGAGTGAGCGTTGTCATCCTAGGACAGGAATTTTGTTGTTGGCAGGATCACCACGAAAAAATCAAGGAATAAAAGACTGAAAAAGAAAACTAATGCAACACATCTAAGGATTTGTAAGCTGCAATATATTAGATTTTTGTTGGTACATGAATAAAGCCATACACTGCTGTTCTGAAAAGCCAAAATAATCTTGATTGTTTCAGCACATCATGGTACACTACACACCAACACCTTTTTCTGATGTGTTGTTTTGGTCATGGTCACATTTTCTAGTCAAATGTCTGGTTGCATGTGCCAGTAATCCAGGAAGAGAGCTAGTAATCTGCCCTTGGTTAACATGGCCACTGTCAGAAGACTGGGGAAGAAAAGAGAAATAAGGTATGCAAAGAATACAAAGCCTGCAATTATCTAGAAGTATGTGTTTGTAGAATGGCATTACTAGACATTTCTAAATGTTTCAGAGATGATTTGAGGATCTACACCCGAGTAATGCACAAATAAACTAAATTTTTGTTGATAGTTAAGGTACTTGAATGCATTTGTAAGGGTTTAACTCCTGAGTTTAGTGTCATTTAAAGCCTTTCATGCTGTGTGGTAATAGCTACATTTTTGTTAATAGTTAGAGTACTTGAATTTATTTTTAAGATTTAGCTCCTCCATTTAATGTTTCTTTAAGTGAGTACTGATTATATTTACATTCTTGGGTTTAGATACACTTTGGCAATGTCTAGAATAACAAAACAGAAAGTATTTTAAAATCAGAAACTGATCTACAAAGTCAGTTTTAAAGGGTTAACTTTTCCTTAAAATACAGCAAAATCAGTGGATACATTGCTTAGAGAAGATTTAAAAATGAACAGAACTGTCAGAATCAATAATATAATTCATGAAAAAAAATTGGCAGTTTTCAGCAACAATTTTCCTCATAACTAGGCCTCAAAAGTCTCATTAATTTTGTAAACGTAATTAAAAGGCATGAAATTCGAAATAGATTTTTTTTTCCCTGCGCTATTTGCAAAAACATACATAAATTACAAATGTTTGGTTTTAATGACATAAGATTTTTTTTTCTTAAAGGTCATATCAAACATTAAGCATTTTAACACAATGTGGCATAATGAGACCCAAAGCTTGAGGGATAGATAAAAGGCAAATAAAAACCAGTGTTAAGTAAAAAAATAAATAAATAAAAAGTCCCTAATGTAAAATGAAGAATAGATTGTAAAAGAAATGTTTTGCCTGCAAGCTCTCCCTAAAGCTATAAAAAGTCTAGGATATCCCAAGTAAATCTGCATATGTTCCAGTTAGATCCTTTCTTAGCTCAGAGGTATCTTTATTCTTTTTAGGTCTTACAAACTACTTGATGTAGACTGCAGCTATCTTGAATTTCTTGCTGTTATCACTGCTGCACACCACTCTGTAGCAATTCAAGGGTATTTCAGTCTACTCCTCACATAGGAAACAGCTGATATGATATGACAATGCAGTTCTGTAGTTCTCTTAGAAATCGCTGCATAAAATGTGTTTATTAGAACAGACGCATAGCTATAGAAGAAGAACGGGACTTTGAAGATAAAAATGAACTGATGCGATGTAAGTGCTTTATGGCGACGTGTTTAATGTTAAAGGTAAAAGAAATCCAAATGCTGATATTAAGCAAAGAATAGATAGATGGCTTCTACCAAATGTTTGTACTGCCTAATGACTAAGTGAATGTACAATACTGATGTGAAGGACTGATATAACATATGCTGTTTTGTTTTGCACTGTTCTGCTGTTAAATTAAAGCTCAAGTCTATTTTTTTTACAGCTTAGCGATTCTAAAATCCTCCCATCCTCTCTGGAACTGTTTCCTGTAGACTCCCCATTCTGTGATCAAGTGCCATTTCTTTTCCATTTAGAATGATGCTCAGCAGTGCAGGGCATCAAGGACCAAAAAAAATAGAACTATGTATACCCTACATACACAATGTCAGGGGTGTATGGCTGGGCCATGAGTGGAACCCCTTGACAGGGACAAAGGGGGTGATTTACTAACCTAAACACACGCACGCACCAGGTGTGTGTGATTTTTACACAGCAAAGCGTATTTATCAACCAAAAAGTCTCTATAAGCATGTTTCCACTAATGCCATATATGGAAAAATCATGCACATGATGCATATATAATGCTGCTTCACAGTTTAGACAAAAATGGTTAGCTCATACATTTACATTCCTGCATTCATCAACGCAAGCAACACAATGTAGAGATAATTTACACAACATCACCTTGCAATTCAGGGCAGGGCTTTGCACAACACACCTGCTGGGTGTGTACACACTACAAAGGTGTTTAGATTCCACCCATAGATCATGCTGGGGGGGAACACACTACAGAGGTGTATACATGTTCGTGGTGTGTTTATAAGGTAAGTAAATCAACCCCAAAGAGTCCAAAAACGAGGTATAGAGGGAAAATCCAAAAGCGTAGTCAGGTCCAAGTCCAGGTCGAGGCAGGCAGCTAGGTTCAGAAGCGAGAAGGCAGGCTGAAGGGTCGATAACGGGGGTTCAGGCAAGGGTTCAGGAAGCAACAGGTTTACACACAAGGAGATGGCGATCACACCATAGATGTAGAATAACTCAGCAATAAGCCAAGGCTCTGACTGGTTTAAATACCCAGGGAAACCAAGGACCACCCCTTGGTTTCCGAGGCAACCAGGGAGCTTTATTAACCAGGAGCCAATAGCAGGGCTGACTGCGCGGATGGTGTGGGAACTCCCCCAGCCTGGCTAGCACCTGGTAAGGAGCAGCACCCCTGGTTCCCTGACACACAAGCAATGGACTCGGTCTGCAGAAGTCTGGTTTTATAAGCTAACAAGACCACAACATTTAAAGCCAGGAGACTGGAAATTATCTGTTACTTTTTTTATGCTAAATGTATCCCCCCTGCATGAGAATAACTTCTGTTGCTGCCTGCTGCTAAAGAATAAGAGTGGGTTAAAAAGCCCTGCATATAACACGTGTGGATTGCTACCATGCTGCGTCTTTGATGTTAACCTCCCACAATGTACAGTAAGAGAACTTTTAGGTCCAACATACATTTTTAAAGTTCTGTAACTATAGAAGTTCAAAAAGTCACACAGTTCCCTTTAGAATAAAAGCCTCATATAGAACCCAGTGAACTATTTAATGTGCATCAGTTATAAATGTTTTATGTACTAATAAAATGCCTGTCTCCTTCATAGAGAATACATTAATTGCACTTAGGAAGAATCGTGGCATTTCAAGGTTCTGCTTCCTTTTGTTACATTTGGCTCATTTCTAGTTGATGAAAGTGAAAACACCTATCAATTGAAGGCACAATTAACCATGGGCTGTCTAGTTTGTTTCAAACAGCACATAAAACTTTGGTGTTTTCTCTTTTGCAACAATGATATCAATGATAGAGTCTCTTTGCAGGTTGCCATTTAATTACACAGAAATGAACAGTGACAAATAAATGTGTTTCTTTGTTTTATGAGCCTCTCATGTCAGTAAATAAATAACTTTTTCTAAAGGAACAACTTTCTTTATTAACTAAATGAGACAACTGACGTCAGAAGACAGGCAAAGGTTGATGGCTCCTTAAATGAGAAGACTTTAATTAAATTGGTAGACATAATAGCAAAATTACATTTACCTAAGTAACCTTACTTTATAACAACTTACAAGTTTGGCTGAGTTTGCCAGTCTATGTTCATGACCTTGGCAGTAAGAAGACCTAACATTTTGAGCTTTGTAGTAAAAAAACATAGCAACCATTTAGGTTAACTTACCAGCAGATTCTGCCAACATAATCCATCTAGTAAATTGAAGAGCTGCGTGACATCTGTATAGAAATGTTATTTACATATGTCTGCATCAAATAGATTGGTCACCTTTGCCACTAATACATTATGTAAGAGAATTGATTTAGTTATGATCTTGTTTACAGGCTAGAGGTATCATAGTGACAATTGAACTTCAGTACTGTCAGGTCATAATTACACGGTTAATTTTTTGTCCCTTAAGTTACATGCTGACATTTCCAAACATGAAGAAAGGATGATCTAAAATAAAGGATAGAATTTATTAATGTATATTTATTATATTTATTTATTTATGGAATTA
>NW_017306529.1:1565497-1578753 GCF_000935625.1 Nanorana parkeri
GTTTGTAGTTTGATGCAAAAAACTGAGCTTGCAACATTACTTCACAAAGCTTTTCTTAGGCTGGGTTCATAACTGATCGGTTTTTTTTTTATGCTTGTTTTTCAGCTTGTTTTTTTCACGTTTTTTCGTTCAGTGAAATGCGCGTTTCACTGGAGGTATGATTTTTAATTTTTTTTTTCCTTTATTTTCTCTATTTAAAAAAAAAAAAAAAAAAATTTTACTTTTACTTTATTCCCGAGTGTGGCTCGGGGTTACCGCTTTGTTAACCCCGATCCACACTCGGGAATACCAATGGCAAAGCGCGGCAAAATGCCCCAAAGAAGCTCCTGTACTCCTTTGGGCGTAGGGCGTTTTGCAGCATGTGCCTACGCGCTGTAAAACGCCGAGGTTGGAACCATGCCCATAGGCAATCATTGGTTTTCACATGTTGAGCGTTTTACAGCGTGTAGGAACACGCTGTAAAACGCCTAGGTGTGAACCAGGCCTTAATGTAATAAAGTCCAGTAAAAGTAATCTTGTATACAGATGATGCATCTACAGAATACAAGCGTTTTGCTGTATCAAAATGGACAAGTATGAATAGGCCCTAAATAATAAGCACATCAACAAGGAGAAAATAACATTTAATATTTAACAGTTGTGTTTGTTAAGTATATGGGTCCTTTGCACGTTTTAATGAATTTTCAAAAATAACTGAAAAAATTATGTCTGATTCTGATCCCTAAAAACACACTTTTTTTTTCTAAGATGAGTTTATACTCAAACCATACTCAAAACACAAAGTGAGGTGGTAGGTTTCCTGAAGACTTTGAGGTTACACCAATCTGTCCTGTCCTGTAGAATTTGCCTGAAAACTATTTTGCTGTTAGGGAGGGCTTGAAGGTCGGATGGTTTACTTGTTATGTGTTTTGTTCTTGAGATTACCTTTGAACACTCCTGTGTGTTAGAACCATCAGTTCATATTACTAATTGTCTAGCTGACTGCAGTTATTTCTAGACATGTACAATTCGTTTTGTCCCAAATCAAAATTCGGACGAATTTTCCGAAATTCGGACATTCGGACACTTCTGAATCCCAATGCATCTGAATGTGTCCGAATACGAATTTCGGTTTCCGCATTTCAGATCCTGTCCGAATTTCGTTTAAAAACAAAACTGAATTGGACATGTGACTTTTCAGATATTTCGTTATTTCGTAATTTGGATCCGAAATTCAATTTGGTTTGGATTTTAGATTCGAGTGAATTTCGTTAGTTTCGGATGAGTTTATGAATATTTGTTGCCATTCGAGTCTGCTAGCCTGAGCTTCAGTAATATACTGTATGTATGTGGTTCCCAGACCCAAATGGCATTCTGGTTCCGAATTTCTGAATTGCACTTGAAAATTCGGATCCCAAATGCCAGTCTTTAGTATTATATGTATTTACTGAACATAAATTTCCGTGCTGGCCAATCAGATGGCTCCCATGTTGCCGTAAAGAAAATTTGAGTTCAGACCCATTCGGGTGCATTCATACCTGTTCACACGTGTTTGAACAGGTATGAATACTTTGTTTCACTGAACACATTCATACGTGTTCAGTGAAACAAAGTATTGACAGAAACGCAGCGTAATGCTCTTGCATTGGCATTCATTTCTAATGGCACCCCAAAGATGGTCAGGAAGACGCAAAAAGTGCAGAACGCGCATCACTGCTTTTTTGCCGCGCAGGCCCCATTAAACTCAATTGAGACGTGCATGAACCTGCAAGAAAGGTGTGAATGCATGGTTAGAGTTCCTTCACATGTGTTGAATACAACACTGAGCCTCAAACTACACTTGTCTTTTGAGTAACTGGAGAAAAGAAATAGTTTACCTTATACAGTTTCCATCACCTATTTGTGTGTTGCTTCTCTTTCCACACCTCTGCTGTGTACATTCAGTGCTATACTTTTTGCATCCATGATCTCATCGGACATCACTTACACAGAACACAGCTGTTCTCTTAGCTAATTCACACTCCAGGATACAAACCCACATCCATCACTTTTCATGGCCATACAATCTACAGTTTCCTTAGCCCTACATACCTGATCTGGCAGCACCGATAGCAGAAACAAGGCAGAACTCCATAAAGTTAGTGAGATCCTTTTTCATCTGCTCACATGTACATCTACTAAACTAAGAAGAAACTGTAGACTGAAGTCCTCACCCACCATTCAGCCTTGACAAAGTGCATCCGGGCACATCTTAGCATTGCCAAAGTGCAGGAGGACCCATCTTAGCATTGACAAAGTGTTGGAGGACCCAACTCCTAATCTTAGTGCTGAGCAGAATCCTTCTTAAGCCTCAGTTATCCACCTTAGCACTATCATTCTTTGTACACTTGTTTTAAGTTGAGTTTCATCTTTTATGGAAGCCAATTTTATCTTTCTCTTTTTAAATTATATAATAATCCCATCACTGCTTGATTTGAAATATCAAATGATATCAAAGCTATTGACTTTTGGCCCAAGGCCACTGTATGAGGTGAGATATGAAATCATTAAATGCGTTAATTAAATGATTTAAAAGCTTTTTCCAGCTAAATTCTTATATGTTTATCCCTCTTTAAATACCTAACAATTAAAGCTTGTCACATCAGTGGGCAGCACAAACAGCCTCCAGCTGTACAGTACTGATATGTAAATATGGAAAATCTAATGTTTTTCTACAAATTCTAAAAATAATTAACAGTATGATATTTAAAGCAACGGTGCAAGTGTTCACATTAAAAAGCAGTGAAATGCATATAACTAAATATACATAGGATGGTTAGATACTCAGTACTGTACAAGCCATTTATTTACAACAAAAGAAAATACAATATTGAAGGGGTGGTACATTCTTACTTAAAATTATTTATCATTTCAAAACCATCTTTGTACCAAATTGCTGGAGTATCCTGCTTATTACTAAAGGCAAATTGATCAATTCTTTCCTTCTCAGATTTGACTTGAATGATATCAAAGAACCTTTGGTATATGTAGTTAAAAAAAACACATACGATAGCATTGATCATTTAAGGAGAGCTCCCTAAAATATCTTTCGAAAGGACAGGAGATCATTGTAATGTGTTAATTACCATAACATCCATGCTATCCTATTCAAAATATGGCTGAGAACACATTGGTACTTTTGGCATTGTGATTTTGGCCCATAATGTACTTTCCTCTTCCTGTCCTGCTACGTGTAATTGAACTAGTTGTGGCAATTGAATTCCATAGGGCCACCATTTGCATTGACTAATTCCATTAAAAAATTATCAGGCACGTCAGCATGTACCGCCCAACCAATGCATTTCATCCATAGATGTCTTCCCTGATACGCTGTCCCTTCCAACCAATGCTTTTCATCCATAGACTTCTTCCCAGGGACCCCGTACCGGGGAAGAAGTCTATAGACGAAATGTATTGGTTGGGCAGCACATGCTGATGTCATAAGACAGGAAGAGAAAAGAGAGGGACGCTGGCTGTATGATTCAGAATGGTGTGATAAGCGAAAATATTGTGGATTTTATGTAAGTGCATTTTAAAAGATTTTAATAAAATATGTTTTACTGGCTACACTATGGGAAACATTATTTTGTTCTTTTGAGCCTTGAAGTTTGAATGAGCTATTATTTGTGGTGGAGGGCATTGAAGTTACCGTGAAGTGACATTTTATATAAAGGAGGATGATCAGTGAACAACATCTTGGCAGTGGAGCAATAGAGGAGTGGAAGTGAAAGTGTTCTCCTGGTCTTCAGATAAGGTGAATGAGGTCCATCTGTGATATGATGGCCATGTCTATCTGGAGAATGCGGAGGAGATCTGGGAGAACTAAGGTGGTGTGGAAGCACTGGTTATTGAAGATCACTTTATTGAGACCACATTTTTTGGTAGTGGACTTTCTACATTTTTTTTTTCTCAAATAGATGTTTATTGAGATTTGACAGAGAAAACAAACATTAGCATGTTACAGTATACAAAACTGCCTGTGGCAGGGAGTTCAACATATTCAATATAGCACTAGGTACAAAAAACATAACATTGTAGTCTAAAAAGACAATGATAAACCTAAGGGAGAGGGTACAATGTGGGACTCAGTAACTATAGTATACAGTCCATCAAATAACTGACCGGGACAGGTCTAGCTTGCCTCTGGCTAATAGGTTTCATAGCTTAAGAAAGAGTAACCGTATTTCCAGTGGTGTAGGTTGGTAGAACTGTTCTTCTTGTTAACCTTATGTAGTGGTGGGCAGCAGGTACCAGGTACCATCT
Source organism: Nanorana parkeri (assembly GCF_000935625.1). Classification (NCBI taxonomy): domain Eukaryota; kingdom Metazoa; phylum Chordata; class Amphibia; order Anura; family Dicroglossidae; genus Nanorana; species Nanorana parkeri. The sequence goes on from NW_017306529.1 coordinate 1,569,779, forward strand.
CATGAGGACTTTGTAGTTTATTTCCAACATACTTGCACACCTCGAGCTGGATTTGGTGTTCAGCCACGACTGATGGCAGGATTCCTCATCCATGATATTTCCTAGATCTATATTCCATTTAGTCACATATGAAGGGGGAGGGTCGTCCAGAAGAGAGAGTAGTGATGTATAGAGAAGTGAGATACGTCCCGGGCAATGGGGGTGTTCACAACAGGCTCGTTCGAATGGAGAGAGTGTAGTGGCTCTGGTAGGACCGTCGACGAGTGTTGTAAGAAAGTGTTTGATCTGAAGGAAACGAAAAATGTATTTGTTGGGCAGTGAGTAGTGCTTCTGTAAGTATGGAAAGGACTTAATTCCGTAGGCGGTGTACAGTTGCCAACATGAGGTAAGGTTACGTAAAGACCATTCTTTAAAGTTAGAGGGGCTATTGAAAGCTGGAGGGAAGGATGGGTTACCCAGTATAGACATAAGAGGTTTATGTGGGGAGACTAGACTGTATGACATTTTTACCAAATCCCATAATTTAGGGGAATGGGAGGTGACGGGATCCTGCAAGAGGGGGCGGTTCTTGGGGGATAGCCAAAGAAGATTAGCTATAGCTATAGCGGGATTCCTGAGATGTTTGGGGAAGTGCGAAGTTTTTGGGCAAAAGGTTCCAATATCAAGGCAAATAGGAGGGGCGATAGGGGACAGCCTTGTCTGGTTCCCCCAGTGAAATCTGGATTGGTTGGGAGCGATGTCCTGAATATTTTACATGAGCAGTAGGGTTTTTATAAAGAGAGGATATCCAGTTGCGAAAGTAGGGGCCAAAGCCCCACTGTCGCAATGTATAGAATAGGTACGGCCATGAGACTGAGTCGAATGCTTTCCTAATGTCTAGGGAAAGGAGCATAGTAGGGATTTGCTTGGTCCTTGCTATGTGGGTGAGGAGAGTTACTCTACGGATGTTATCTCCAGCCTGCCTAGTAGGGATAAAACCTACCTGGTCATTGCTAACCAGTTGTCCTATCACCTGGTTCATTCTATTGGCAAGAACTTTGGCCAGCAATTTAAAATCCACATTAATTAGGCAGATTGGTCTAAAGTTCGATGAATTGGAGTGGTCGGATGCTGGTTTGGGGATCATGCATATGGAGGCAGTAAGTGATTCTTGACCAAAGGGAATTCCACTGCGTAGGGAGTTGAAAGAGCTAGTTAGAGTGGGGACCAGAAGATCCTTGAAGTCAGCATAATATGCTGCTGTGAAGCCATCCGGACCAGGCCTTTTTCCCTCTGGAGAGAGAAGAGATTGCTAACGTAACCTCTTCTGCCGTAATGGGTTCCTCAAACGAGTCCCTCTGATCTGACGTAAGGTGTGGAAGGTTAAGGTCTGAGAAGAACTCAAACGCCTCGGAATTGGAAAATTGGTCTTGCGATGTGTAAAGGGTGGCAAGGTGTCGGTGGAAGATGTCTAGTATCTTTACAGGATTCGAAGTGTGCGTCCCTGTGTGGTTACGAAGTTTAAGGAGTTTGAAGGAGGGGTCCAGTCTTTTAAGTTTATTTGCTAGCATGGAATCCGCTTTATTTGCTTTCAGATAGAATGTGTGGGCAGTGCGATTTAGCTGTTTAGCAGCATGATCTGTAAGGAGTAAGTTTAAAGCTTGATGAGACTTTGTACATTTTTATTAAGTGGGTTTGAATACGTCACTAGAGTTTATTTTCTGTGGTTTAAAGCACGTATTGTTTGATTGTATGAATTTTATGTTTACTTGTGTAAAAACATGTTTTTAGAGCACAGTGCAATATTTACATTATTTACTGCCAGATATAGGTAGGTTCTTGTGTTTCCATTTGGGTAGTTACAATTACAAACAGATTCAAGTTATCTAATAACATATTATGCTTCTCCAGATTATAGAGATATATCTTCAGATATATATACTGAGATGTTTCAGAAAGCTCATGAGGTATATATATAATTATGGAAGGAAGTTATAATCAAATATTTGAATGTTTGTTGCTACCAAAGAAATGGGGTAGATTCACCTAGCCACATTATGATTTTAGGTGATGAATACATGTATTAGTTTATTAGTTGACTTTGCTCTGTTTTTTTTAATAGATATTCTCCCTTAAATTGCAGATAAAAATGGTGTGTGTGTTAGAGATCTACAGGACTTCCAGTATTGCAGGGTCTATATGTGGCTTCAAAAAGATAGAAGACTGATATAGCATGAAAATATGGATGAACCATCTAATGCATCAACAACTAATGATTTTGGAAATTTAGAACAAAAGGAAGAGAATGGAAGACTCTATACAGTATTTGAAAATACTGTAAAGCAGAGATGTAAGATGCATACAGGGCAGAGGAGAAGAGGTAAACAGAATAGAAGGGGTAACTATTAGTGCTCAAGTGACGCAGTATGCTTCCCTGAATCTTCAACCGTAATGTAAAGATCTAAAGATTCAGTGTAAGACCTGGTGTAAGTGTCCACTATCAGTTATGGGCAGTATAATCTAATAAGGATGATATGGATGCCAAAAATACTTTACTATATTCATAATTCCCCATGATTGATATCAAATACTCGGTTTAACCAAATCAACACTTTGTTTAGACAACTCATTTGGAAAGGAAAAAACCCAAGACATCGATTGGAGTATTTACAATATACTAAAGATTGTGGAGGCCTTGATGTCCTGAACCCCAAATTGAACTTTTTGGCAGCACAACTACATCAATTGGCAGGTTGGAGTATAGACAGTTTCTCTAAACAATCTTATATAATCTTATAGAATACGATCTTTTCTATATAGATATTGATCTTCTTTACAGGCATTAGGAACATCAATTTATAAACGTAATTTTATCCATTTGCCTACATAAAAGTTAATTAGGAAGGTATGGAGTACAAAAAGAATATATTAGAGATTTTGCATACTGAATACACCCCACTCTGGGGCAATAAGCTACTTCTGGAGATACTTAAATTGCAAAGCTTCCAAGGGTGGAAACAAGTTGGAGTGCTTACGCTTTTTCAGCTGTGTCAGGGAGGTCATTCAAAATCCTATGAACAACTCTGTATGGAATTTTCTTTAGACCCAAAGCGATTTTTCCAATATTTACAACTTAGACATGTAATTTATAAACAATTTTTAAAATATGTTCCACACATCTACCATACTAGATAAGGTGGTTAAAACTTTGAAGACAAAAGGCCTGATATCACTGATCTACATCCAGTTAATAAAAAAGTTTCTTGAAAAATATCCCTTTAAGAGTAGAGAACGATTGGAAGTAGAATGGAAGTAGAATTAGGGGAAATTTCTGATACGCTCTTGGACATTTTTTTAAATATTCCTAAGCGCGTATCTCTTTCCCCGCCACATAATTTGGCTCAACTGTATATTATTCATAGAGTTTGCCATACCCCAGAATTCCTTTTTAAAAGGAGTCTGAGAGCGAGCCCCAGCTGTCCTAAATGTCATCATCCACAAGGAGCTTTGATCCACCACCTGTGGAGATGCCCGAAGCTTAAACCATAGTGGGTGGGTTTAGATTCCACCCTAAATAGCATCTATGAGATATCGCTAGAGATTGAACCCCTATCAGGTATTTTAGGATGCTAAAATTCCTGAGGGATGGATGGGAATATACCTTTGGCTGTAACAAGAGCATTGTTTGTGGGTCCATTAACTTACTGGTCCAAAAATGGCTATTGATATTAGACATGTGCGATTCGTTTCGGAAAAATTTGTTTTTCCAGCGAATTTTTATTATTCGGAGATTCGCATGTATGAATAACAGAAATGAGTGTAAACGAATCCGAATTCCCGAAAACAAAGTTTCGGACGAAATTCGTAAGTTAAAGTCTGTACAAATTTTCAATGCAGCAAACTGACATTTAAAAAAAAAGTTGTGCAGACTACCGCTAACGAATTTCGTCCGAAACTTTGTTTTCGGGAATTCGGATTCGTTTACACTCATTTCTGTTATTCATACATCCGAATCTCCGAATAATGAAAATTCGCTGGAAAAACAAATTTTCCCGAAACGAATTGACTTTCGGACCAAATCCCGAAAAACTAAATAACGCAAAATCTGAATCAAAACGAAGTAAAACAATTTTTTTTGCCAGTGCACATAATCGATATACCTCCCTACTGAGGAGGGATGGAAAACAGAGGGGAAGGGGGTAGAGTGCATTGTAGTTTATCTTCTTCTACTTACACTATTTTTTTTCTTCTCCCGCTTTAATCATTTTCTGTATTGTGTATTGTTTTGATAACCTCTTAGATGGTCAATAGATGGTATTTTTTTCCGGCTCGCGCGCGCCCCCTAGTGCGCGAACGGTCAGAAAAAACCCGCCCACCCGTTACCGGCTGTTTGACATACAACTGATCGGCAGCTCTGTAGCCTGCCGATCGTATGTATGTGCTGGCTGCGCATCGCGCGCGCCTCCTAGTGCGCGAACGGTCAGAAAAAACCCGCCCACCCGTTACCGGCTGTTTGACATACAACTGATCGGCAGCTCTGTAGCCTGCCGATCGTATGTATGTGCTGGCTGCGCACCCCCCCCCTCGATTCCCGCCGTCGCCATGAGTGCAGACCCCTCACCTTCAATCCTGGGATCCGCTAGCCCATCTGTGGCCCGGACCGGCTCGGCAGGGTGTCAGGAGGTAAGATGGGAGGGAGTTCAGCATCTTCCTCCTTGCTGATCTCCCTTCATGCATATTTCTGCTTCATCAGCTTCTTGGTCCCCAGGTGACATTAGGGGTCTTGGAGACCCCTAATGTCTCCATAAAGAGGAGCTGTCAGTGTGCCTTTGCTATATTATAGGGGATTGTTATCCCCTATGTGAAAGCAATAACAATAAGTGTAAAAAAAAAGTTAAAAAAATAAAAGTCACATACAGGTATAAAAAAAGTTGTTTTTTTAAAAATCCCCCACCCCCACGTTTACGCACGTATAAACGTAAATATGCGTTTGATGCGCCAGCGTGCAAAAATGACAATTGTGCTACACATGTTACATATCACCGCGAACGTCGGAGTGAGAGCAATAATTTTAGGGCCATCAATCACTGATGAACGGTAAAAGCTTTTAAAGCGTCGCCTATGGCCAATTTTGGGTATTGTAGTTTTTTGAGGTTTTGCACGCGCACACAATTTTAAGGCTTGACATGTTTGGTGTCTATTTACCCGTGGTGATCCCATCTTTTATATTTTACAAAAAAAATGGGTAATAATAAATATTTTATCATTTAATATAAAGAGTTTTTTTTTAATTTTCGGTAATTTTTCTTTAATATATTAAAAAATAAAACCCCTAGTGGTGATTAAATACCACCAAAAGAAAGCTCTATCTGTCCCTAACAAATGGTATAAAATTAATTTCAGTACAGCGTTGCATGATGAAATAAATGTCAGTCAAAGTACGGCAGCGCTGAATACTGAAAAATGGCCTGGACAGAAAGGGGGTTTAACACCGCGGACTTCAATGGTATCAAAAGTTGGAATTAATGTATTTAATGTATTTTGTAATATGAAAAAGAATGTAAACATTTGAAAGACACTAGAACTACTGGCAGGGATCTTGTGAGCACTATTGGAGGTTTTTAGCAGACACTCTGAAAGCCGAAGTGAGCCGAATGACGTTTGGCTATTCGCTTCAGCCTTGTATGGCTAACCCCACCCCCCAAAAAATGGGGAAACAAACATGGGGACCCACAAAAAATCCAAACAAGACCCTTAATCCGGGCAGCAGTCTGGAAGAGCAGAAAAGGGGGGACAAGCGAGCACCCCCCCCTCCCTGCCATACCAGGCAGCATGCTCTTGGCACTGGAAGGGTGCTTTTCCAATGTCATTGGGGACAAGGGCCTCTTTCTCTGACCCGTTGGCAATTTTTTCCAACCCTCTGAAAAAAATTGAAATCCTTTAATTTTTTCTTAAAGTTTACTTTAAACTAAAGTCTTTAATAACAAAAAACAAAAAAAATGATCCACTGTAGTAATCCAAGGGTCAATCACGTCCAGAGTTGTCCACGATAAAGATGCCTCATCGAAATTTAAAAAAAACAGACGCCTGCCAACCCGTTCGCACGCAACGAACTCCCGCCACAAAATGACATTCTGACAGATGGCGGCAAAATATAAGCAATTGGGCGGAGCTTTCAGTGACATCACCGCCAGCGCCGCCTAACTATTTACATTTGTCCAGGATGTCACGTACCTTAGCGGAGTCTGAGTTGACGAGGGCGGCCTCTCTCACAGCTCCGGTCCCGGAGCACCTGGATTGGTTACAGGGGCGCCGGGGCACAGAGGGGCAAGGGTGCCAAAGGCTGGTTAGCCTGTTGCGTCTGTGAGATGAGATGGAAATGCATAGATCCAAGCAGGAAGCAGGAAACAGGATGCGGATGCACCGAAGAGGATCCAGAAGGCTTTAGATCCGATGAGCTGAGGAAGCTGGAAGCAGAACACACAAGGCAGAAGGATCGTCGAGCAGGCCGAGGTCATCAAAGAGCTGGCAAAGCAGTACAAGGGGTGAGGCAGAATCAAGGTCAAAAACAAGCCGGGGTCTTCAGGGAGCAAGCAACAACAGAGAGTAGTCCAAGCCGGGTCAGTAACGGGTAATCAGGATACAGAAAACACAGGAACACAGAACACAGGAAGCTGACGATCTGACAGCATAGGAGGATAGCTGAACACAGCCTTTATAGCCCAGTTGGCGCCAATTGTTCAAATGACACGTCGGCGCGTGGTCGTGCGCACGTGCGCACAAACACGCGCACGGCGTGCACGAACGTGAGTGTGACAAAGACGCTGCACGAACGTGAGTGTTGCAAAGACGCTGCTCCTATTATGGCTCTATGGTCCACAACAGGCGCCTGCGCATGCGCAGACGGCGACACTCGAACTCTGGCTCTGGCTTTCTGACACAGGACCTGTCAAACTCTTCCTGCAGGTACCGGCCAAATCAAAACAAATGGGTGGACAAATGGGAGGCCACTTTCCTCATATGACTGGTACAGATAGGTACAGCTGAGCTGAAGCATATGCGTTTGGCTTGGCTGAGCTGTTTGGCTGCTGTACTGGCAATTGTGAATAGACCGTACAGCAGCCCTTTGGATCAGCTGAACCAAAGGACTCTGGCAGCCGAAGTGAGCCAAAGGATTAGATGAAGCTACAGCTATTTTCTTCGGCTCTTTAGTGAATAAACCTGTCACTGGTGCTCTATCAAAAAAAAGAAACAGTGTGATGTGGCTTGATGGAGCGCATCAGCACTGTACGGGCACACACTCCAGCGGCCGTGTGGTTGAGTCCTGGTGTGAAGAAGCCTTAATAGTAGTCACCTACAAGTCATTACAACTCAAAAGCACCTGAAAGCTCACTGTATATGGCCTACTTGTACAGTCCTAAAGAGGTCTGTAATTGGGCACGCTGATTAACAGGTGTCACAATTGCAGAACACTCTCTGGCGACAGCATGCCCGAACAGTAGAAAAAACTTCTGTGTGTCTATGCCAAAACATGTATTAGGTGCTGCTCTAGGTCGGTCCACTTGGAGTCGCTGACATGGTGTACACACCAGCTTGCAACCAGCCACTAAATACACTGTAACTATAAGGAAATGTAACACTCCTGTATCAATTGAAGATAAGTGTGTAATCTTTAGTTCATCAATCAGCGTACAAGATATGTTTTAGACAAGATTTCTGATGCATTTCACGCATAATTATGCTTAATCATAAAACACACCTCTATACATCAGTGAGCAAAGTGGGAGTATGCGTTGTTATCATTTTAATATTTTGCATTCTTTTTACATAACCCAGATTTCCATTCTAAAACTGTACTTGAGTTTGGAATGATGGTATTCAGTAGAATATATGAGTTTTGTGCGAAATGGAGACTTTTATGCAGTCAGTTCTATTAACAAAATTAAATATTCCTTAAAGTAGTAAAATTGTTTGCTGACCTTAAAATTTATTTTAAATATATACGTTTGTGTAATAATATGGATTCTTATAAAACTTGCCTGAAAAACCGAAGCTGGCTATTGGCCGACAGCCTGCTTCTGACAGCTGGGAGGAGCCTGCCGTGATCTTACGGCTGGCTCCGGCCACTTGCCGAGAGATCAGCGTCCCTGGTTACCAGCTAACCAGGGACACTGATCTCCAGACAGCCTAACTCTCCCTGGCGCTCCAGGAGTCTCCAGCTCCCGGCCGCTAAGGAGAGAAACACTGCTTTTTCTTTTCTTTTTTTTTATTTATTTATTTATTTATCAGAATAGAAAAAAAAGTTTTTGGCCATAGGAATGCATTGCTAGATTCCTATTGGCTATTTCAATTAGCAATAGCCAATAGCAAACTAGCATTGCACCTGCCATCTGCTGCAGTTCTCCATCAGGTCCACCACTACTGATTGACAGCAGCAGAGGGTGGGTACAATAGCTAGTTTGCTGTTGCAAATTGAAATAGTCAATATAAATCTAGGAATCTAGCAATGCATTCCTATGGCCCAAAAAAATTTTTTTTTCCTATTCTGACACGGCTCCGTGTCAGAATAAAGAAAAAAATAGAAAAAGCAGTGTTTCTCTCCTGGGCAGCCGGGAGCGGGAGACTCCCAGAGCGCCCGGGAGAGTTTGCTTTTTGTTTTTGTTTTTTTACTGCAGCAGAACCGCCGCCCAATAGAAAACTGTTGGGCGGAGCTAGCTGTCACTGCTAGCTCCGAACAATCATTTTCTATTTATTTTTTTCTACTTTTTAAACTATGTTTCTGTTCTGCTTGGTACCACAGAGGGACCGAGCAGAACAGCCGAGCGGCATTCCTCTATTCACTCACTGCTTTTCGGCATCTATAAGAATAGACCGAACAGCAGCGAGTAGCCTGCCGGAGGTTCGGCTTAGCCGATCCATATGTTGGATCGGCTGAGTCGAACTCCTTCTGCAGTTCGGGTCGGCCAAACATGCTGAGCACGTTTGGCCGACCCGAA
>NW_017306529.1:1579884-1594535 GCF_000935625.1 Nanorana parkeri
GGTCGGCCAAACATGCTGAGCATGTTTGGCCGACCCGAAGCCACCCGATGTACGGCTGATTTCAGCCGATATATGGCTGAAATCAGCCATACCAGCCTGAAGTGAATAGCCGAACAGCGTTCGGTTGACTTCGCTTTAGGTCGGTCATTCACTCGGCTGCCTACAGCAGCTTAGTGAATAGACCCCTCAGTTGGGCCCCTGGCCTTCTGCTTAAAGATACAGGATGTGGTTCTGATGCAACATGTGTCTGTACTCTCGTAGAAAGTTTTGCAGCCGCACATGTGGCCAGCCTTGCTCTTGGTGTTATTCTATGGAGCCAGTAAATATATAGCCTCAGTGTGCCCAACTACAACCAATCGACAGCCTTCTGATTTGGCTTAAAGTCTCGCTGTTATTATTACTATGGTCACACACACACTGGTTTTGATATCCGGCCATTGCATTTTGTCACCAGCAGCTGAGTGCAAATTCTGTAAAAAATCCAGCTGCTGGACTTCGACACACCCTTGGCAATCTGTAAAACAATACAGAGCGTCTGACATGTGCAAAATCGCTTTTATTTTGGACAAACCGTAGTAAAAATTATACTCACAAAGGTGTAGTAAAATCAGCGATGAGAATGGTCTCTTGATCAATATGGCAGGTGAACCCGTTTTACAAATTGATCTACACGGAGGACGCCACTCGGCTAGCTGGCATGCTGCCTCACACCCTTGGCAATAGGGAAAGGAATGGGAATTGAATCTGTACAGTCATGTGACTGCAAAGTAAAACTCAATAAAAAGTATTATTATTTATTTTTATAATGAATGTTGTTCTAGCAGCTCTAGCTGAACAAAGTTGTTTGCAGTTTTAAACTAGGTTCACACCTGGGTGACTCCTGACTGTGCGGCAATAGTGCACAAAACCGTGCTGATTGTCGCGCGGTCATGGAGTCGCCCACTGCAGCCGATCGCGCTGTGGGTGCCATTATTTTCTAATGGCACCCCAGTCGCGCCGGGCTAAAAAAGCTGTGCATCGTGTGTCACTAAAAAAGGTACTTGTGCCCTTTTTTTGCGATTGCAGCATGGATGTCACCCCATTGAAATCAATGGGGCCACGCGACAACCGCTGTGTGCGCTCCCGGGTGTCGCTGAGGTCTGAACCTAGCCTAATAATGTACATTTTGTTGAGTACCCTCAGAAATAATTTAATTAACCCATTCAATTATTTACAATAGAATAAAACCTGCTTATGTAAAGCTTATTATGTTTAATCTGGCCTCTGAATAATACACAGCATTACACATCTTAATCCTGTTGATATTTCCCTATTATTAAATTAAACAGGATTACAAATGTACCCCAAGATCCAGCAGAGAATCACAGTATGTAAATCTTGTATACAAAGCTATTAAAATCTACACACACTTTTACTAAACAGAACAAAGAAAGAGAAAATCTGTCATGAAAAATCTCTTGTTTTTTTAACAATACATTATAAGAAGCTTAATCATTTTAATGGATATGCATTGCAAAATATTTTTTTGCCTTCAGTAAAACAACAACAAAAAAGTTAGATGGCAAATCCTCAGTGTGATTTTGTGTCCTTCATGCTAATAATGAGGAAAATTGCTGGTAATTTTTTTAATTCATCTGAATAATAGCAGTACAGTGATTATGTCAAAAAAAAGGAACATAATACCACCATCCCCTTAGTATTTTGTGGATATTCAAAACAAATACGATTGAAATGTAAATGGGTTGAAAAGTAGGGGGGTATTGTAGTGAGAAGAAAAGCTTCAGCGGTTGATGATTAACTGTTAATAGTCTATAATCTGCAAGGTTAATATTTGAGCCGTTAAATAACAGAAGAAAAGCTTTAAAAAGATGCAGTTGTTTATGTTGATTAAAGGGAACCTTTTGAGGCAGCTGTTAACTATCACAGCCGAGGCTCATATTTAGTACTAGAGGTGGCCATTTGCCCAAACTGTAGAGACAATATTAGATTCAAAGCAGCCATAGCTTTGATTTTTGTTCTGATGACCTACTTGTACTACTTCCTGGAGTAAGGCAACAGTAGTCTTTAGCAATAAATAAAAGCTGCTTTAAATGTGATAAGTAGCAATGTGCTCTGCATTGTGTTATATAGTTACATAGTTAGTCAGGTTTAAAAAAGATACAAGTCCATCGAGTTCAATCTATAGAGTTGAACTCGATGGACAGAGTGGTTAGAAGTGTGTTTGAGACAAACCCAAGCTGTTTGCAGTCTGCAGTCCTGATGAACTAATAGGGCACTTCACTCCCCTCCAATAACATTGATAGTGATAATGCACTGTAGGGCCCTTTGAACTTTGGTCAGCTGGATTAGAATGGCCAATAATGGTGTCTTTGTTAAGTGCAAGCCGATCACTATAAAAGGGGAGGCACAGAGCAGCCATAGTGCCAATGTACCGGAAGCTGTTGCAGGAAAAAGATAGGGAAAGTTTATAAACTGCATAGGAAGAGATTCAGGTTTCGTTAGGAGAGAATTGTACTTTAATTCTGATTGCTAGCAAAACCTTTGCTGTCTTTTTTTCTTAGTATTAGAAATATTAATTATTTTTTCTTTAATTGAGGTCAGCGATCACTTTTAACATGCTGTTACATCCATAGCAACTTTTATTTTTTTATAGCAAAGCTTCAGTAAAAAGGGGTGCAGTATTTGGGTTTTTTTAATTTATTTTGGGGTGTGTCAGATTTTTTTATGTTGTTAATACCATTTTTTTAGGATAAGCTTCTTTTTCTTTTTTTTGCAGTAAGCAAGGGGGGGTCCACCTCCCAATTCATGACAGATCCGTTTGGTCTAATAAGAATGTTAGGAGGGACTCCTGAGTTTAAAAAAATGTATGTGATCCCCCTCCTAAATCATACCAGCCCCTTTAGGTCTGATAGGAATTTTAAGGGAAAACCCCAACCCCCCCAAAAAAGAAAAACCATAGGGTCCCCCCTAAAATTCTATACCAGACTCTTAATCCGGGCACTGGCCTGGCAGGGCAGGAAAAGGGGGGGAAGAGCGAGCGCCTCCCCCCCCTCCCTGTGCCATACCATGGGCACTGGCCTGGCAGGGCAGGAAAAGGGGGGCGAGCAAGCGCCTCCCCCCCTCCCTGTACCATACCAGGCCACATACCCTCAGAATTGGGTAGGTGCTTTTCCAGCGGGGAGACAAGGACCTCACCCCCACAACCCTGGCCCAGTGGTTGTGGGGGTCTGTGGGCAAGGGGGCACATCTGCATCTGGGTACCCCCTTTCAGAAAGGGGGCGCCCAGATGCCACCCCCCTTGTGAATGAGTAAGGGGGAGTTGTACCCCTACTCATTCACTACAGACCAGAAGTTTGAAAAAATCCTTTAATTGAACAAAAGACACAAAGACAGCGTTTGACAATTCCTTTATTTATTTCGACCCAGTTATTCAATTTGCCTTCAGCAGCTTAGTGAATACCTCCCTAAGTAGTGAGACAAATCCATGCTTCACTTGCAAGAATAGGGCTACAAAAAAATTACCAGCACATCAATAACAAGTGCTCCCAAAATTTGGAAAAACAATCCCCAAGATTGCTGCTTTTTCTCTATGTAAAATAAACGGTCTTAAGCCTAAGCATACCATAAAAAATAGAGAAAATTTCCTGTATCATCCTCTAAACATATAAGAAGAAACTTCCACCAGTGTATCATGAAAAGCTTGAAAGATCTTCCACCCAAAATCAAATTTCAAACTTAGCAAATTCAATGACCTCAAATGGCATAAAATAGGTCAGTTTGCACATGTGGTATGTTAATACAATGTCACAACTTCAAAAACAATAACCTCCGCGGTAATGATTTTAAAATGCAATAAACTGTTGGCAGAAAAAGATGATGTATGCACTCAGCACAGAAATACAGAACTCTTGGCAGTGCTAGATCCTCTTAGGGAGAAGAAAACATCCTCCGGTGTATGGAGACAAGCAGGGCTGTCTTTAGTATAGGGCAAAAGGGGCAACTGCCCTGGGCCTCATGATTTACAGGGGCCCACAGCAGCTGTCCCTTTCGCCCCAGAAGCAGACAGCACAGCGTGCAGAGTCCTGAGTTCATTGCAGTGCCGATTCTAGAATGTATTGCGTTGCAGAGTCCAGAGTCCATTGTGGTGTAGAGTCCTGAGTCCATTTCATTGCAGAGTCCTGAGTCCATTTCATTGCAGAGTCCTGAGTCCATTGTGTTGCAGAATCCAGACTTTACAGCATTGCAGAGTCCAGAATTTATTGCGTGGCAGAGTCCAAAGATTATTGTGTTGCAGAGTCCTGCGTTCATTGCATTGCAGCATCCTGAGTCCATTACGTTGCAGCATCCTGAGTCCATTGCACTGAAATATAAAAAATCTATAAATATGTATATATTTATATACATGTATATTGTTTTTATTTTTAAGTTTCTTTTCAGGGGAAGGTGATGTGGGTGGAGACAGGAGGCTGGGTCGGGAAGTGGGGGGGGCGATGGAGGCAATGAGGAAGGCAGGAGAGTTGTGGAGGCCCATCAGCAAAATCTCGCCCAGGGCCCAAAAAATATTAAAGACAGCCCTGGAGACAAGCTGTAAAGGTGCTCCATCCAAAATTGAACTACGGATTTACCATATGCAGTAACCTCAAACTGCATCAAAGAGGTCAGTCTGAACTTATGTAGGTTTATGGAGGAAGCTGCTGCCAAATTGCCAATGTCTCTCTAGGCTGTCTCCTATCCACAGTTTTCTCTGGGCTTCCTCCTGTCCACCACTCCTTAGCTTTTAAGTCTTGTGAGGATGATCTGTGGAAGACACCTTTCAGAAAACTGCCACGTCTATCGTCATAAATGATTGTCTTCCTCATATCCAAAATGCTCCACTTCCAGCCTGAAGTTTTGATGAGAGGCATGCAAAAACTGCATATAGTGCAAAAACATTTTAATCTTTTTTTAAACTACAAACAATAAAAAGTAGAAAAGAGTAGAATAATCACTGGTATGATGGCATGAGTATAAGTACAAACTCTATACCATTGTAAACAGGTCGTATACTGATGTCACATACTGACATCATGAAAAATCCATAAGTGTAGGTTACCCTTTAGTAAAAACACCACATCAAAATTATTAGTAGATACAGAAATATATATGCCATTGAACGTACATGTAAATCACAACTTTTCTAGTAAAAGTTGAAGCTGACACAGCACCCTCACCTTCCTGCTCCTTATTGATCATTGGGGCCACCCATCACTTTAATGGGCCAGCAATGACTATGCACTATGAACCAGTAGGAAGTAGAATTGGTGTCAAGTGACCTTATGGAACCATTGCCTTTGTTTGAAAGAGAAGGCAAAGTAATGATCTATCCTATTTATAAGCCACCTCGGTTTCTTTTTGGGTCAAAGTTGATCATTTATAATGCTTGTGGGGCTAACTCATCCTTGCAAAAATGTTTTATTTTATTCTACTGTGTAATCAGTCACTCTTGCTGCTCAATAGAGTACACTAATGCTAAAGATGCTGTGGTGGTACTGCAACCCTGGAAAAAATACTTTTTTTATTATGTAATATCCTAATTTATTTTCATCTGTTCTGTTTTCTTATTGTGTCTGTTATGAAGATGTTGCAGAAGTGGAACAGAAGTCAAACCTGTTTTAATGTTTTGGATAATGTAGGAAAGTGCTAGGGCTTTGTCAGGTTTTTTTTGTTTTGCTGTTATGTTATGTAATTTTGTCCGTTTTTCATAGGTTACTGTGCCATCTTTACAACACGAAGCCCGAAAGTAATGTGAAATAATTTTAACCAGTCAACTTGGATTCTGTTTTGGGGTAAATATATGGAGGGGTGAACAAATTACATAAACATTGCGTTTGGAAAAATACAGGAAGATGCCTTTTTTCTAATTATTTTATTATTAACTTCAAATAAAAATCAAGGAAATAGAAATGTATGTATTAAAATCTGCTACCAAATTAAAACCTAAAAGATATAACATACAGACTCTAGAAAAAAAGGCTTGGGGATTCAAGTGGTTAACAGAGCATCCAGTTCATGATCCTTGTCTGTAGCTGCACCATATTAAAGGATATTTTATTAAAGTATTTATTCTTTATTGTTGCCTTTCTGTCTGCTGGGTGTCCAAGTTTGTTATCCTTCCAAGGCAATCCATGATGCTTTTGCTGAGGTACTTTTGCCAGGAAAAAAATCTTCTGCCTTTTTATTGCCATCATGTCTTCCACATCTCCAAGGTTAGTAGTCCCCTAAGGCTGGAAATCTATGATGCTTTGCTGCGGTGCAGTGACATTCTATAAAAAGATCTTTCATCCCTTTCCTTAGCTGCTTTACCTGGTGCAGTGTTGGTGATCACCCATGTTTGGAAGGTGATAAAGTTTTGCAATGATGTTGCATTAGATTATTTTCCATTATTAGCCATCGTGCAAGGTCCAGTATGCTAATAGTGATAATGATGCTAACTAACCAATCCAAATATAATTTACCTCCGAAGTCCATAGCAAAAGCATATTTTTCCCTTGTAATGTTATCATTCATATTCATTTGTGTTTGTAAACATATATGTTCATGTATATACTGTATAGATATATAGGGTTATATGTGTGACCACTCAAAAGTAAACATCTGTTTCTCTAATTTTACATTAAAAAGGAGACTTGCCTTTGAATTTCAAAATATGCAAACAGATGATTGGTGCAAGATATTTCAACAAACTCGCTTATATATAAAAGCCTCAACATGCAATGCATAATTTTTTTATCTGGCAGTCACTTGTTCCGTTTTTTGCCACTGAGTTTGCTATTTGGGCTAAATAGAAACACCACTACTAATAAAAAAAATATTCTTTAGATTCAGCTTGGGCTACCTCTGCAGTGCAGCTCCTCAAAAAAAGATGTATTTTCTTCTTTAATGTTGTCTGTTCTCCAGATAAGAGGCAAAAATTGGGATGTCCCTAGAAAAACAAATTTTTTTGTACACATCTACCTAGGTGTGCACATGATACGTAAAATCATTGTGGGTCTGTACTCCTAGAACCAAATTGTAGTTTAGAAGGGTGACAGTTTGCCTTATTCCTCAAGTCATTGTTTGGAGGTGAACTTTCAGCCTCTCTGCTCTCAAACTTGGAGTTCCTTGTGTGGCTATGACATCTGATCCTAATAGTGTAATAATAAGAATAACCAGGTGACTGGGGTAGGAGAGGAAGTAGTATGGCCAAGGGAAATTGGATTTATAAATCCAGCTCTGGTTGTCAGGGAAACAGCTGCCCATCTATGGCCAACCTTCGGCTACAAAATTCAGTGACCTGGTTATTTTCCATGTTATAAGTGGAACTGAACATTAAAACTGAATTTTTGCTATGTATATATGCATCTATGAATGTCAATTCTGCATCAGTAGCACTTACAATGTGCCTTTTGTAGTGAATTTCCCTTGGAAAATAGTTGTGCACTTATAGGTTTGTGAGGGTGTCTAGGCATTGCTGTTCTGTGTAGTTTTATATCTGCAGTGGGACATCATCAAACATGTTGCTGCCTCTAACTGCTAATCTAAGTTTGGAGTGAGATTTGGTAATGTAAGTACTGTGCTGCTCACTGTTCTTGCTGGTGGCTTACAGACATAAAGGAGCAAAGCCCTACCTTTACTAAGATGGCTGCTTCCACACATAGACACAGTGCAGAACAAGCAATGGTACGTTTGTAGTGAGGAAAGACCAGCTAAAGGGAGACCACCGGCAATACTGATAACTAGTCCTTTGCCCTCTGCCTGCCTTTTTTAGAGGACAGCTTCCAGCTTTCAATTTTGGACCTGACATTTTGCAGGTACTGGACTGCCAGTCCTTAAAGGGGTTCTAAACACTCCGGTTTTTTTGCCTATATCTACTGCTAGCATGCAGTAGATATAGGCAAGAAGTGTAAAAAAAACGCTTAAGATCCTTTTAAACTTACCTTGTTATCGCCGCTCGTTCCCGCGCCGAGAATCAGGAACTGCTCGTACGGCCGCAAAGGATCTTGGGGCGGGCGCATGCGCAGTTCCGATTATCAGCCGGGAGACGAGCAGAGACGCAAGGTAAGTCTATGGACGTGTGCACCCGCCTGCAGACACCGCTGGATCGGAGAGACAGAGCAGTCAGCGCTGGATCAGAGTGACGTCACACCGCTGGAGGGACAGATGAAAACATGGGGAAAGAAGAGGAAGATCGGAAAAAGAGACATCATTAAGGTAAGTGCTAACATTTACATTGGGGGGAGGGAAAACATTTTTTGCCTTTAATGTCACTTTAAGCATGTGTAGCCCTGGCTACAGACCCCTTTAACCAGTGGAGCTGCACAGCCTGGGACACTCCTAGCTTTCTTAAAGATCCATATTATGATGAATATATTAAGCTGGTCATAGATTATGCAAATGTTGGCCAGTTCTTCAGCCACTTGCCAAAATTCGCACAGTGAGTGCCTCTGTCGGTGTCACGGATCGGAAACTCACGGGTATGAACTGGAGTCAGGTATGTGGACCCTTTCCACTACACTGGCAGGGACACTTGGCAGTGTAGGCTGACGACTCCCAGAGCTGGAGTACAAGCAGGGAACAGAGCAGGGGAACTGAATGAGGCAGTGCAAGTCAACTTAAGCTGGAAGTTCAAGTACAAGGCCGGGTGCTGCAATGAGTTCTGAGTAGGTGGCATTATATGCTGAGTAGGTGGCAAGGGGTCCTCCAGGATGTGGAATCTAAGGGCCAGCCGGTATTCGCCAGAGCTCTTGATGGTGGAGATAGGCTTGGCTGCATGCTGACACTGAACTCCTTCTGAGTCCAGCTCAAAACTTCAGGAAGAGGAACAGGAAGTATCATGAGCTCCTCAAGATAGTAAAGGAAAAAGAAGCCCTGCTAGCCAAGAATCAGAAACTATTTATTCACACAGATTTTAAACAGCTAAATTCACTGACCCATGTAATGCAGGCTCAGGCAGAAATGTAACAAGTAGGGATGCAACCATACCGGTTTTTCGGTATCGAGTACTGATATTTTTTTCCAGTACTCACTGATACCGAAAACTCGTTCCAGAAGTCTCATTAAGGAAGCCAGGTGGCGTGTCATGACTCACCGCCTGGCTTACTGATTAGCTGGGTAGTCGGGCGGAATGTAAAGACTCGCCACCCAGCTTCCCGATTAACCAGGTGACAAGGGAGCATAGAGGGGGGCGGGTAATGACTCGTCGTCTGGTTCCTGATTGGCCAGCTTCTCGACCAATCAGGAAGCCAGGCAGTGAGTCATTACATGCTGCTCGGCTTCCTGATTGGCCAGGAAGCCGACTCCATGCTTCCTCGTCACCAAGTGACAAGGGAGCATGGAGCTGGCTTCCCGGCCAATCAGGAAGCTGAGCAGCATGTAATGACTCACTGCCCAGCTTCCTGATACCGGAGGTTCGGGTATCGGGCTAGGATACCGAGTACTTGCCCAAATACTCGGTATCAGCACCAATATCGATACTAGTATCAGTATCAGTGCATCAATAGTAACAATTCCTCATTAGTTTTGAAAGGTAGCAGTTCATGTGGTAAAGACCCAGGCAGCAATGCAGCAGGCTCAAGCAAGTCTGTGATTGCCCTAACCTCAGAAAGGAAGTCATACAGAGAAGCTAGATCACACAGCACCAGCAAATTTGCCAGAAAAAAAGGCACAGTGCCCAAAGAAGAGATTCCCAGATAACGTAGGGTAAATCATGAAGACCTTGCAGAAAATACAGCATCGGGAGCCAGTCCGGTGCCTGACCACCTCAGCTAGTTCCAACCGAAAACGTGATATTGAGAAGAAGGAGAGGCCTGAACCTTTCAATAGAGCCATTACTCAATATCCCAAAGGAACAGTCAAAAACACTTCCCTCGGTATCGGGTTCCGCGTTTCAGGTAAGGAATGCACACCAACTTCCAAAATGTCATCTGCAGCATCACTGTAAATGTTGCAGTAGAAAGAGAGAAATCCAGCCAGCCAGGCCTGCAACCTCAATCACTTCTACTAAATTCCATGTCACAATTACAGGCCTCTCGCCTTTGTTGCCTGTTTAAGTAGAAGTCATCTACACAAGAGCTCTCCTTGATTCAGGTGCCCAAGTAACCCTGCTGTTCCAAGACTTCTATAACAATCACCTGACTTAAAGATTCAAGGCATCAGGGCATAAAAATTCCCCTATGATAGATATCTACAGACCAAGTTGTCATTTGACCCCTAGTCGTGAGATAGCCAGGGACCTTAGATGCACTGGCAATTGTATGTTCCCAGTCCCCAGTATTTACAAAAAGCTCTTTTATCATAGGGACAAACATGGATCTGGTGAGATGGCTCCTGACTTCCATTGCCTCTAAGGCTTAATTCACACAGGGTGTGTTGACACGTACAGCATGAAGGGACATTTTTTGATCCAGAGCAGCAGTATTGTAAAGTGATAGTAGAGCAGCAGCTATCTTTCCCTGCAATGGTTATGTGTTCTGTTCCTATCTACTCCATGTCTTCTCCAACACTCACTGAGCGTGTATGTGACTGACTGTAAAGTTTGCCACTTTCAGCAAGAACAATTGTCTCTTTTTGTGAACACGCTGTGATCTTTCCATATCTACTCCATGTCTCCTTTAAACCCACATTGATTAATAATGTGATTGATTGTAAATATAGCAGCAGCAACTATCTCTCTCAGCAAACACGCTGCGATCTGCCTTATCCACTCCATGTCTCCTGCTGGGACCCCTGACCTACATAGGGAGGGGGGCTAGGACATATGAAAACTCCTGTGACTGGCCCTTCTAAGCCACCTGACCACAGTTCAGAGGCCAGGGAGTGCATTTTTGGGAACTGGTGGCTATAGATGTGTGCTGCTGAATTAGTTAACCATTTTCTCTAAGCATTACTAACTGGCTAACCCAAACCCAAAGTGTTCTTGACTAGGGACAAAGCAGATTTTTATGCCTGGAATTTTATATTAAGTTCTCTGAACCAATTACATGTGCAGAAAGGGCATTTTCTTGGGGTATTCTATTGCAATTTCTGAAGAAAAATCATGTGTAAACTTCCTGGCAGGTTCAGAAGAACATGATTGGCTATCATTTATGATATTACATGACAAAATGGCAACTGCAAAAACATGTATGTTAGTGCTTTGGTTTTATTTTCTTTAAAATATATCTATACCCAAAACTTTTTGTTTTATTGTGATTAGAAAGGGGAAAGCTTAGAATCCCTGTTAGGTTTTACTGCACTTGAATCAGTAATCATTAGTCATCTTCATGCTTGGTATCAGTAGTAGCCACTGGGCCCCCGGACTGAAGTCTTAGTGCAAGGACATGGCTAGTCCCCAGGCTATAGGCCTAGCCAAATCAGACAGTCCATAGCAGCCTCCCCCCAGGCAGAGCCCAGGGGAGGAAGAGAGAACTCACATGGTCCACCCCAAGTATCTATCTCCTTTCCCAGCATGCACCACTGGTCATCAGGGCCCGTTCACACCAGACACAGTGTGTTCCGGCCCGATTATGGCCAAAACACACTGGATTGCATTGCGGCTGGCTCACTTTGTTGTGGGGCAGGAGGAGGCATGGTGGTCCATTGAAGTGAATGGCACCTTAGCCACGCCCTTAGCCACGCATTCCCATGTGGCCGGTCACAAGGCGACCGGCCACATAGGAATGCGTGGCACATCAATGCCTGCGTTCCGGAGGGCATGTCTATGGCGCCATTCACTTGAATGGCCCACCACGCCCCCTCCCACCCCACTTAAAAGTGAGCCGGCTGCAATGCGAGGCAGTGCGTTCCGGCCAAAATCGGGCCGGAACGCACTGCATCGAGTGTGACTGAGCCCTTAAGGTATGCCAACTGTCAAGGTTGCCAGTGTGCTTTTAACTGCCTTCAACTGAACTTTCAGGCCCGCAAATGGCTGGTGTGATAGTTGGATCCCCTGTGCAGCACCAAGACAACTGTAATCCACATAGAGGCAGCTAAAGATGGAACCTTCCTTGGCTGTAAAAGATAGGCGGGTGTAGTTCCACTTTAAGGTCCCAAATAGGTCAATGGCTTTCTATGCCCCTACTGTCAAATGTTCATGACTTCCTGTCCCAGAGATCACTGTCATGGACACAAGAGAAATATTCCCATCAGGAGCACAGACAGAAGTAAACCATGAGATTCCTGTCCTTCCTTTATGATGCTATAAGATGCTGTTTTTATAGCTGTTTATGTCACTGTTGGAAAGGTTTCCCTAACTGAACAAGAAGTGAGGGTAAATCTCTCCAATATGAACCTGGCGAAAGATCTAACTCTTCCATACTATACATAAAACATAAACAGTTATAGCCTGAATTCCATTCTAAATATTATCTAACATACTTACAAAGGAGCTCTCATAATTTTACAGTTATGTTTGAATGTATTTATTTTAATATTCATTTACTTTGTTTCTCTTCCATGCATTTTGTACCTTATATAACTTTTTTTGCTTTTAACTTTCTCTACTGTGTTTGATTGTCACTTGAAAAATCTCAATAAAAAGGTAATGGAGTTGATTTACTAAAGGAATAAAGAATATAAAGAAAGTGAAGCAGTGTTTACTTCAATCATCCAAACTAGTATAAGGCAAAACCCTGTTTTTTTTATATTCCTATGCAAATTATTGGATATTCAGAGTGAGAACTGCTGTTTTACCTTATACTATATTTATTAAAATATTTTCATTTAGTAAAGCGACCATTGTGTTTGGCAACAACAAAAAAGGAGGAAAACCCCTGTATCTCACTCCCGCATATACTGTCTGAATTGCGTACTTATAGGGAACTATCCAATTTCAAGATCAACATGGGCAAGTCGGAGATTTTGAACATAACGGTGAGGGGAGCAGACTGCCTTAGCATACGTCCTCATTTTCCCTTTCTCTGGAGACATGACTGCATGCGCTCCCTCGGTATCTACCTTACTCCTAAGACGTCAAATATCTACACTCACAACTATATCCCCTTACTTAATTCAGTAAAACTTGACCTCAATTCATACTCTACCCGAACCATGTCCTGGCTGGGTAGGATAAACACCCTCAAAATGATGATTCTCCCTAAGATCTTATTCTATTTCCAAATGCTACCTATCTCCCTCCCCACAACGTACTTCACCACATTACGATCCCTACTATCCAAATTTTTGGCAACGCAGGAAACCTAGGATAGCCTATTCCATACTCTCTAGACACAAACGGGCTGGGGGCTTCAACGTACCTGACTTTAAACATTATCACAAAGCAGCTCAATTAGTTAGGCTCCTAGACTGGACGTTCAATGCCTCCCATAAAGGATGGGTAACATCAGAAGTAGACTTGAGTAATACCCACCTCTCAGAATGTATCTGGACTCCACCATATACGCGGACACTGTCCCCTCTGACTTCCCCCCTCACGCTCGCCACACTTACAACATGGGATCGCTTACATAAAGCTCATGACTGGCCATACAATTCAGTTTTATTACCACTAACGGGCACGGATTTCTTCCCTCCCAGAAATAATGACCCCCTCTTTTCGACATGGACGGACTCTGACTGCTTGCGCCTAGAACATGTCCTCCAAGGGACCTCACTCTGCCCTCTCCAGGCTCTGAGGGACAAGTGGGGCACCCATTCAATGGACTTCTGGAGATACAGACAACTACAACATTTTGTTATGCCTCTCCCGAAGCCACTACGAGTGAGAGGTAACTTCTTACCCTTTGAATCTTTATTGGGGTCACCGACTCCCACAAGCCATGGTCTCTCTGTCATATACAAGATTCTGTCGGAAATTACTGGTGACCAGCCCCCACCATACCTTGGAAAATGGGAACAGGAATTCCGAACACCCTTATCCCCTTATCAAAGGTCCAAGGTGCTGCATATGTGCTCCTCTGCCTCCCCGGATAGCTACATAATGGAAGTCAACTTCAAACTTCTCGCGAGGTGGTATCAGGTACCTACCATCACCCATGCCATCAACCGGGCAAACTCCCCGCTGTGTTGGAGATCATGCGGAGCTCAAGGCACGTATGCTCACTTATGGTGGGATTGCCCGCACATACAACAGTTCTGGGGAGACGTCACCCGTCTCATTTCCACCATTAGCGGTATACCTACACACTTGGACCCCTGGCTGTGCCTCTTCCATCTTAACCCCCTTTCAATGCGCTCATATAAGAGATCGGTAATTCCCTTTATGCTCAATGCAGCGAAAGCTCTCATCCCCACACACTGGCGCTCAAACCAAACACCCACGGTGGCAGAGTGGTTGACACGGGTGGATCATTTGCGTCTGATGGAAGAACTCCATCACTCTAGTAAGGACACATATAGCACTTTATACACGACCTGGGCGAGATGGCTGCACTTTAAAACTCAGGAAGAATATATCTCAATGCTATCTGCGTGATATGGTCTGCTTTAAAACCTGTTATTTTATTTTATTTTTCCTATTAGTAACTCTGTAAAACTGGCTATTGTCTCTTACCCTAACACACTACGCTTTCGGTAAAATGATTGTCAAGTTCCATTGAGAGGTTCCATCCCTGTATTGTTATGCACTGTTTTGCCACATGCCCGAATGCGCATATTGCGCCACGCTTACTCAAAGGCACCCCGACCAGGGGACCAAC
>NW_017306529.1:1595598-1613839 GCF_000935625.1 Nanorana parkeri
CCCCCCCCCTTTACCTTGGATATCGTATGTAGTGTGATTGTCTTAATGTATGCTCACTGTATTGTATGTATGTCTTTTGTTATATTCTGAAAACCTTCAATAAACATTTGAATATGAAAAAAAAAGAAAAAAGGAGGAAAAAGTCCAAATAAAAGTTAGCTGATAAAGTAACCATAAGTGAAATGACATTCTATAACAGTTCAAGGACTAATGATTACAACTATATCACAAACTTCTAAATTGTCACAATGTAAGATTTAAAGAAAGAAACAGAAAAAACATCCCCTCACATGAAAAAACAAATCACAGGAACTAAATACATTCTGTTATTCTGAAGTTACAAAATCATTTTCCATAATTGTGGCCAGAAAGTAGAAATGCTATACATGCGTCATAAAACTTTTATTAATAAGAATGCAAAGCTTCCCAGCCATCTTTTAGTCTCAAAAGTTCATATTTTTTTAACATAGCCATTGTTTCTTTTGTATGAAATGTTCCAGGGATAATTTTATGCAAATACACTTATCTTTATCAGACTCATTTATAATTCTTTTGTAAAAAGTAGATTGAATTAATACAGAGCAATACCTGGGAGCTATTGTTTCCTCTCGAAAGAACTTGAGAGGCTTTGCTAAAGTTGCTTGTGTCATTTGAATGCGTTGCCTTCATAGAAAAGTGGTTATGTCTGTCACGTTGTCATTACATTTGCATTTGTCAGTATGATAAGATTTGCTTTACCGTTGTTTGGCATTAATATCATGAACAAACATATGCTGAAGTGTATGGCCTTATTTTTTTTTTAAATAGAATCACTACTGTATCATGTTATCTGTTAAAACATATTTAAACCCAAGAAAAAATATATATGTTGCAACATATCAGTCTTTAGATGTGGTGGCTGCATTAGTTTTCAATATTCATGCTCTGTTTTTTTCCTTGTTACCTGGTGGCCAAGTAACCTGTCCTAGGGTGACAGCCAGAACTCAATATACTGTATCTATGCAGAAACTGCATTGCCATTCCAGGAAGCTGCATTGTCTCTGCTTAATATATTGACCAGGTGTTTTGTAGTCCACAGAGAGATCTCAGAGCTGAAATTTCAGTGTAGCATTGTCAGTTTCCTATAGGTAGCTAAGGAACACTGGGTTTCCACAGGCTCAATAGGTATTTTTTCGCCACTTATCGAACAGATATAACAAAATGCTTTCAGAGGTATATTTAACAGGCCAAAAGAGATCATTGTCAGGGTTTACATAGCTTTAATAAAGTCAGGTTAAAGTAAGGATAAAATTATACCTGTTTAAAGGTCTCCTGACTATTCAAATTGCAAGTAGAACCCTTTCCAAATATTAAGTGCAGGGGTTTAGTGACAGTCAGTGGAAAAGTGTTATGAGTGCAATGACGGTCAGTGAAGAAGTGTAGGGTGGCAGCGGTGATAAGTAGAGAAATGTAGGGGTGCAGTGGGGATCAGTGGAGAAGTATAGGGATGCAGTCATGATCAGTGAGAAGTGTAAGGGTGCAGTGGTAGTCAGTGGAGAAGTGTAGGTGTGCAGCCGTAGTAAGTGGGGAAGTGTAGGGGTGCAGCAGGGATCAATAGAGAAGTGTAGGTGTGCAGTGGCAGTCAGTAGAGCAGTGTAGGGATGCAGCAGTGGTCAGTGGAGAAGTGTAGCAGTGCAGCGATTAGTCAGTGGAGAAGTGTAGAGAGTGCAGCGGTAGTCAGTGGGGAAGTGTAGGGGTGATGATCAGTGAGAAGTGTAAGGGTGCGGTGGTAGTCAGTGGAGAAGTGTAGGTGTGCAGTCGTAGTAAGTGGGGAAGTGTAGGGGTGCAGCAGTGATCAATAGAGAAGTGTAGGTGTGCAGTGGCAGTCAGTGGAGCAGTGTAGGGGTGCAGCAGTGGTCAGTGGAGCAGTGTAGGGGTGCAGCAGTGGTCAGTGGAGAAGTGTAGCAGTGCAGCCATTAGTCAGTGGAGAAGTGTAGGGAGTGCAGCGGTAGTCAGTGGAGAAGTGTAGGGGTGCATCAGTGACCAGTGGAGAAGTGTAGGGGTGCAGCAGTGGTCAGTGGAGAAGTGTAGCAGTGCAGCGATTAGTCAGTGGAGAAGTGTAGGGAGTGCAGCGGTAGTCAGTGGAGAAGTGTAGGGGTGATGATCAGTGAGAAGTGTAAGGGTGCGGTGGTAGTCAGTGGAGAAGTGTAGGTGTGCAGTCGTAGTAAGTGGGGAAGTGTAGGGGTGCAGCAGTGATCAATAGAGAAGTGTAGGTGTGCAGTGGCAGTCAGTGGAGCAGTGTAGGGATGCAGCAGTGGTCAGTGGAGAAGTGTAGCAGTGCAGCCATTAGTCAGTGGAGAAGTGTAGGGAGTGCAGCGGAAATCAGTGGAGAAGTGTAGGGGTGCATCAGTGACCAGTGGAGAAGTGTAGGGGTGCAGCAATGATCAGTGGAGAAATGTGTGGGTGCAGCGGTGGTCAGTGGAAAAATGTAGGTGTGCAACGGTGGTAAGTGGAGCAGTGTAGGAGTGCAGCGCTGGTCAGTGGAGAAGTGTGGGGATGCAGTGATGGTCAGTAGAGAAGTGTGTGAGTGCAGTGGTGAGTGCAGTAGAGTAGTGTAGGGGTGCAGTGGTGGTTAATGGAGAAAAATAAAAAACAGGAGAGATTGGGAACCAAATTTTTCAGCAGCAATGGCTGTGATGGTTGTAGTAGTTTTTGTGGAGGGAATTCTGTATTCTGTACCTTGATGCGAACACTTAAGTGTTTAGCTGGACAAGACTTACTGCACTGGCATGAATAAAGTCAGAGCCAATGGCAGGGGTCACACAGAGCCACAAATGGGGGTTAGAGAGAGAGTCCAGGGTTTTGCTGTTGACTTTTATGCATATCAGAGACAATGCTCTTCACCCTGCTTAGGCTGCACATTTTGAGGAAATGAAGACTGCATTTGAAACAGCTGATGTAATAGATTTTGAAGACTCCACTATATCTACATGTTTGAGGAAATGAACTGTTCACTATAACAATAAACAGGTCCAATTTGTTTCATCTACATTCATCTACATACGATAAGCATCTTATAAAAATCTCTAAAGCTGTTAGAAAGCTGCTATGCAAAAGCAGTAACTATGCTTCAAGCTAACCGTCACGATTATCAGTAACGATGTGTAAATATTTTTGAACATAAATGAATTTTGTTCTAAAGTTATGTAATTTAAGTGTTGAAAGGAAAACATTATCTAGGCCTGCCATCTCCTGGCCAATGTTTGTATAGCATCTGCTGACATTTCATTATATTAGGGTCACAAATTGATCTTGATATAATTTTGTTTTATGGCATACAAAATTAAAATACAAAATGTAGCCACTAGTGTTACCTAAATATAATAATTACAAAAAAAACTGAAACTGATGTAATTGGATGTGGTATATTGTTATGTTTCAGAACACTTTAAAAGCCACATTGTTCACCTCTAAATTGTTCACTTAAAAAGGTATTCATTACATTTACATTATATATGAAAACAGCTGTGTGCTACTCTGTGCTACCAAGCATTGATCTGTGTTTGGATACACTATGTAGTTACATAGTTACATAGTACTGAGGTTGAGTAAAGACACAGGTCCATCAAGTTCAACCTTTGTGTGTCTGTGTGTGTTTGTACGTGCGAGTGTGTGTCTGTGCGTGTATATGAGTCCCTTTGTGGTCTAGTTTTTAAGAGTACCTGTACCCCTGCATGTTATGGTCTCTGAGGAAGGTATCTAAATGATTTTTGAATGATTCAATACTCTGCTTGTGGAAGAGAGTTCCACAATTTTACCACTCTAACTGTAAAGAAGCTCCTGGGCCCTTTGTGGTTAAATCTTTTCTCCACCAATTTTAGGTGGTGGCCTCTAGTCTTCTTTAGTGAGTTTACAGTAAAAAGTTTATTGCTGATATTGCCATCACCATTAAACAATTTGTATATAAAAATCATGTCCCTTCTTA
This sequence comes from Nanorana parkeri, assembly GCF_000935625.1. Classification (NCBI taxonomy): domain Eukaryota; kingdom Metazoa; phylum Chordata; class Amphibia; order Anura; family Dicroglossidae; genus Nanorana; species Nanorana parkeri. The sequence goes on from NW_017306529.1 coordinate 1,599,563, forward strand.
ATCACCTCACTTCTAGAGCGAACAAGTTTAAATTTAGCAACCGTGTCTCATAGCTCCAGACCCTTATTTAGTTTTGTTGCCCTTCTCTGGACTCTCTCTAGCTCAAGGATATCCTTTCTGTGGATTGGTGACCAAAACTGAACCGCATACTCAAGATGAGGCTGAACCAGCGATCTATAAAGTGGCAAAATGATTGCTTTGTCACTAGAGTACCTTCCCTTTTTAAAGCATGACAGTACTCTGCTAGCTTTGTTTGCTGCAGCCTGGCATTGCATGCTATTATTCAATCTGTAGTCAACTATGACCCCCAAATCTTTTTCCACTTCTGACTTCCCTAGTGGAGTACCCATTAATGTGTATTCATCTTGCCTATTTTTAACCCCAAAATGCATTACTTTAAATTTTTCAACATTAAACCTCATCTGCCATGTAGTTGCCCGCTCCCCTATTTTATCCAGGTCCTCCTGTAATGTTATAATGTCTAAGCTCGTGTCTATTATCCTCCCAATTTAAATATAATCTGCAATCGCGAAACCATGGCCATTAACACCTTCTCCAATATCATGAATAAACAGGTTAAACAATATGGGGCCTAGTACCGAAGCCTAGGGCACGCCACTCTCGACCTTAGACCAATTTGAAAAAGAGCCATTTGCCGATACTCTCTGGACACGTTCCTGTAGCCAGTTCTCTATCCATGTACACACCATTTCATCTATGCCCATAGATCTCAGCTTGTGTATTAAGAATTTATGCAGACCCCTCCATCTTATATTTTTTAAATGCCAGCTTCTTTTCTTTGATGTGTTGTCTTACCGTTTTATTTAGCCATGCAGGCTTTGCTCTTTTTTATTTTTGTTACCCAATGGTATGCACTTGGTAATAGCATTGTGCAATGTATTCTTAAAACAATCCCACTTCTCATCAGTGTTCATTGTTAGAAATAAGTTGTCCCATTTAGTGTCATACACTAGATGGTGCAGCTTATCGAATGTTAGCTTTTTTGATATTTAGCGTTCTTGTCAACCCAACACCCTTCTCTTTTTTGTTCCCAACATTAAAAGTAATCACCCTGTGATCAGTATTACCCAATGTATCCCTAAGCGCTGTGTCTATAACTAGGACAGCATTATTGGAAATTAATAAATCTAGTATAGCATTCTTCTCGGCTGGGACATCAACCATCTGATCCATGAAATAGTCCCGCAACGGGTAATTAAAGTCACCCATTATAACAACATTTCCCTGCTTCCCAGCTATTTCTACTTGGGAATGTAGGTGAGCCTCCTCCTCTACCCCTATGTTCTGGGGTTTATAACACACACCCACAATTAGTTTACAACTAGCTTCAGTCTTATCTAGTTCTAGCCACAAAGACTCAACACCATCGCAACTCTCTGTTCTGAGGTCATCTTGTTTGTGCACAGTTAGATTGTTTTTCACATACATTGGTCAATCCTGAAGTGCAACTAATTTCTTTATCTGACCTCGATACAGTTGATACATTACTAGTTAAATTGACTGGAGTAACCCCTCTATCCCCCTTTGTATTACAGCCCTCTATATTAATTGCCCCTGTAGCTACTTTCTCTCTTTTTATTATACCCATTTTTATTTCATCCTGCCCATATTCTAGTTTAAAAGCTCCTCCAATCTTATAACCATATTCTCCCCCAAATGTGCAGCACCTTCCCCATTTAGATGCAGCCCATCTCTGCTGTAGAGCCGGTAACTGTCTGAGAAGTCAGCCCAGTTCTCCTTGATCCCAAAGACACCAGTTCTGTAGCCACTTGTTCAGTTCTCTTAAGTCCCGCTGCCTCTCTGGAGTGGCTCTTGGCATCGGCAGTATGTCCGAAAATACTACCCTGGAGGTCCTTTTCTTCAATCTAGCACCTTAGTCTTTGAAATCATTTTTAATACACTGCATCTGGCTCTAACTTTGTCTTTGGTAGCGATGTGTCATGCCCAGTCCCATCCAATAACCTGTCCACCCATTCTGCAATGTGTCGAACACAAGCCCCTGGTAAGCAACAGACTGTTCGACGCTAACGGTCCGGATGACAGATTACCCTGTCTGTCCATCCGATAATAGAGTTCCCCAACACCAATATCTGTCTCTCCTTTCCATCATTCCTGATCCCATCCTTACTGGAGCCATCACTCCCCTTGTGGATAGGGAAAGCGTCCTGCACCAGCAATGCCACCCCTGAACAAACATCCCCAACATCATGCAACCTGGCATATTTATTGGGGTCTATCAATTCAGGACTGACCTCTCTTGCACTCTTCTCTCTACCCCACCTTCTAACGGTAACCCAGCTACCTATCTTGGGATTCTGCCCCCCCATATCCCCTCCTCCTCTATACCGCCCTCCACCAGAACCTGAAGAGTCATATCCAAACTTTTTTCCATGTTGTTTATGCTCCTCAGTGTTGCCAGTTGATTGTTTAGATCCAGAATCTGGGCTTCCAAACAAGCCACTGGCTGACACCTAGCGCAGCAGTATTCTCCTTCGAACGCATGTTCAATAAACACATGCATTGAGCAAGATGTGCACAGGGTTGCATTCCTGCTCATGCCTACTCAGACATGAATCTGTACCATCTAGGGGTAGGTGAGTCCCTAACTGGGTGGCTATGTATTAGATATTTTATCATAGCTTCCAACTGTTCCTCATTTGAAGAGACTGTCCCTCTTTTGGAACCAAATCCCTCTGTCCCTCTATCCTCTTCACTTGCCCCATTTTGCTCCGATGAATATAAATCTGTAAAAATTCACTCTTTAACTACCAGACGTGTTATCCTACACTAAGCCTTTCAACCAACATCTAAATACTGTAGTTAAATTTCTTATTTTGAAAAACTGTTCTAAAGATAACAAAATGGTAAAAAAAACTATTGTGGGTTTAACTATTATCAATTTTTGGTGTATTCATTTTTCATGGTCTGCGTAACTAGGGGTGTGTCCTTTGGCTATTTAATTTGTTCTAAAAGGTATTCCTCTTTCTCATTAGGAAGTTTGGAGATATGTTTTACCTCTAGTTTGCCCCCAGCAGTTTAGAGTTTTGCTTGAATTAATTTTAAAAGGCTTTTTTTTAGGTGTTTTGTATATTTACAAATTTGCGAGAACCTTTTCTTTGTTAATAATAAAATACTAAAAATGTATATATAATCCATAGCTTATTTAGGAAACTGATGGAACTTCTGTCTTGTAACTATCCTTCATTGGTTGACATTACTATCTTTTATTTCTATGGCTGACATTTCTATTCTTTGATGAAATGCAGGCACGGTACTTAAAGGAACAGATCAGCCACAGACCATTTATTGCTTATCTCATTGTTTCTCAGCATGCAGTATGTGGCCCATAGGGAACTCCTGACTGGTGCAAGAGGTATTCCTACTTATTACATTAAGCTCATTATTTTGCTTTGAAAGTTAAGTAAATACCAAACCTTTTTTAAAGCTAACTGGGGTACTTCTTTTTGGTTATTTAAAAAGCCTAAGGATTGGATATAAGGTATGAATATATAGTTTAATAGTATGGGCAAAAATGCATATATCTAGAGGGTTTTTGTGAAATTCTGACTTGCAACTTGGGAACTTGGCAAGTAATTTGATTGTTTCTACCTGTTACTGTTGATGCGGTTCCAGTAAGCAGTGTGGGTAGGACAATAAATGACTCATGGATACTTGTTTATAATAGCCGCATAGCAGGCTGCAGGGATGGTGGTTAGGGCTTAATAGTGCTAACAGTAGCATGGGGCTTAAATGTTTATGGGTGAATAAAACGTGAGCCTACTCACCTTATACATGACACAAGTATACCATAGTTCTTCAGTACCTGCATAATATCCTTTGATTACTGTGCCAAAAGCAAGAGTCTCACCGACATAACTCTAACCTCAGCACCTGGAACCTAGAAAAAAGAAAGCATGCAGTGCATGGTGCTAAGCCTCCCTTTAACAAGACATTCATTAAAATAGTCAAAAACTACTTGTCAATCAGCAACTGTGGAGACTGTCAACACTTTGGTCAAGAGTATGTAATGTACAGTGGTTAGCACTTTGTTATGTACAACACAATGGGGGGAATTAAAAAAACTGAAGAAGACAGAATCTGAAGCAGTTGTCCATGGCAATCAATCAGCTTCTCTGTTTCATTATCAAAGCTTTACTGAACAAACCGAAGACAAAAGCTGATTGGTTGCTATGAGCAACTGCTCTAGATTTCCTCTGCTCCCTTTTTTATTAATTCCCCCTAGTGCCCCTATATCACTATATTATATATTGGTGGTCAGTGTCTGCTCTCTCCTTTATGTTGGTGGCCAGTGATATGCCCCCTGACTTTGATGGCAACAGGAATGGTAGCAATAACATAACACCTCCGGGCTCAGTGTCTGTTCCTGCCAGTGAAGACACATTGGAGCAGGCTCAGGGGTGATAGTACCACCCTCACCAGGAAGCCAGTCTGTCCCTGGATTTGTGAGGACTAATGCTCGCAATTAACCAGTTGACATCCGCGGTGTTAAACCCCCTTCCCATCCAGGCAAGTTAACGGGTGTTTGCATTGGTCGGGCCTTTTCTGCCCGTGCATGCCCGCTAGGGGACGCGCGCGAGCAGAAAAAAAATGCTGTACTGCAATGCTGCAGTGCCGTCCGTCCGTTTTTTTACAACGGGCGGACGTCAAGTGGTTAATATAATAGGGCCATGAAATAAAATGGCAAGTGGTTTGCGGCACTGGGATCACTGCACCTGGGGAAGCTTCCGCCCCCTCCCCCCATTTGTCTGGTAAACAGTTGTCACCAGAACAAGTGTCTGTATTGGAGGATTTACACTTTATTCCTGAACCAGTGACAACTTAAACTTTTAAAATTGTTCTCATTTTCAAATTCAGTGACAATGATCATAAGGACAGGTAGAAAAGATGAATCTCACCAACAGAGACACAATAAAACAGCAATAAAATCCTGATAGTGGCTGTAACCCTAGTTTTAAATACAATTTAAGATCTCTGTATTTTCATGGTGTTGTTCTATAACTCTATGATGTACGTAGCTATAGCTTTAAAAAATCTAGTAGGGGTCCAATATTGTGCCACAGCAAAGGCAAATGAGACTTGAATCTAAGGTGACGATGAAATTACACTCAATGAATAAATATACCCAAGTACACTTATAAAAATTAGAGAAAAAAGAATTAACTAACAAATCAGTTGCTAAAGTCTCGATAAGGATACCCAGAGCCGTAGCTAGCTCCTTTTGATCCTGAGGCAAGAACAGAAAATTGTGCCCCCCAACAGACGGGTGACGCCACCCAACGCCACACACGCGCGGCGTCATGTGACGTCATGCGTCCTGCCTCCAGGATGGCAGCACACGTGTGCAAAATGTGTTGGTGGCCAAATCCAAAATAGCATAAAAATTTGTTTTGTTTGCCGAAACTAATGAAAACATTTTTAGTTTCCGTTCATTTTGTCCGAAACATTCTTTAGTCTTTGCACATGTCTAATAATATGTGTACATAAGTGTGGGGGGGGGTTGTTTTAATTCATTTTTTATTTTTTTTTACTCATAGCTGCTAAGTCAGTGCAGCAAGAGCAGAGCACAATCTTGTGGAACCACAAGTGCTAGCAGATGTACAGCAGCAAAAGTGGCATATTTCAAACCGTGTCACTTTAATGCAGCCGGATGGACTGGAGCTGTATTACATCTGCTGTACTCAAGTACATCAAGGGCATCCCCTGTGGGAATCTTTTATGCTGGTTATGTCTTGCCATTTTGTGAGTACCTGTTTTTATTAAATACATTTTATATTTTTGGATGGTACGCACTATGTGTCTTCTGTTTTTTTATTTTCGATCTGATGAGCATATCTATGGCCTAAAATGATCTATTTTACTCTTTTATTACGGGCTTCCATCCCCCACTTAAGAAGGGACATAATTTCGTGTACATAATGACCCCAGATATGTAATTTCCTGCTTCTATGATTGTCTGACTGATTTTGACAGATGTTTGCACTGAGATAAAAGTGAAATTGTACTGTAGGCTTCCCCTGCAATAGGAATTTCATTTTGGGTGAAATTGATACTCGTGTAGCCCCATCACCTTTTGTGAGGTGGCTACTAGAAATTTAGTGATTGCAAGAGCTGTAGTGAGTCTGGCTGTATTATAGTTGCCATTTATCTGGTTAATTCCAGGTGTCTGGCATTGACTGTACCCACCTGGGTGGAGTGTGACTCTGCTGTATTCGGGGCCAGCCAATGAGGGACACTGTACAGTACAGCAGCCAATCACTGGGTTTCTCTCAACCAGTGTTGCATGCTGGGATAGGGTACATATACTGGAGGGAATTTCCATGTGCTCAGTCTAGCTCAGGACCAGCCATGGATTAGTTCAGGTTGGGGTGCTGTCCAGCCTGCCCCCAAGATGCTGGAGTGTGAAAAGCGTTCCCAGGCCTCAAGCATGGAGGAGGCATGTGCTGTTGTCAGAGGAGGAGAACCAGGGAAGCTGATGGCTGCTGGAGGTGCCTGGAACCTAGAGGACCTCAGGAGCAAGTCTGGTGTCTCTCCTGCTGAGGATTTGTGTTAATTTCCTGCTCATCTGCTACTCAAATTACTATTTGCTGTGCCACAAATGGATCTACACTGAGATGCTAAAAAGGTATGGTGAGTCTGGAGTACCCTGGATGTCTTGGACCCCTATACCCTCTCTCCCCAGTGTGAAGATGTTAATAAAAGTAATTCAGCATTATACATCTGCTTTGTGGGTACTAGAAGAGGGAGGTTAAATGCTAATGGGGCAGCTGAACACCAAAACTATAACTGGTAATGACCTGGGTTATTCAAGTGGGACCTTCGGGGGTGAGCACTACACTCGCAAATGGTTAATTACTACTAAATTGATGCAGAAACTGTACTTTTCTTTATTAGAACATAGACAGTAGTGATACTGATACTGGTATCAGTAGCGGTGCCGATACTGAGCATTTTCACAAGTACTCGTGAAAATTCCCCGATACTAAACACCAATGCCGGCCCTTTACATTTTTAAACTGTAGCAGCTGCACTTGCTAGGGACCTCCCCGCAGCCTTCTGATGAACCACGCAGTGCTGCTTATAGCTCTTCCACTGCCTACACATCTCCCCCTGCTGAGACCCTCCAGACCCCTCCTCAGACCCTCCACACCCCTCCTGAGATCTATGGTGGAGACATCAAGCTGGCACCCCGGATGTGCACAGAGTTTGTAAAAACATATTATTTTGCATTGCTGTATAATGTATTGCTAGGATTTGAAGCCCTCTATAGCTGGTGGCATTCTGCATTGCTGTATATAATATATTGCTGAGATTTGTAGTCCTCTATAGCTGATTGTATTATTCTGCTATATATATTGCTGGGATTTCTAGTCCTCTATCACTTGTGGTATTCTGCATTGCTATCAAATGTATTGCTGAGATTTGTATTCCCCCTACAGTTTGGAGTCAGTGGTAGACATGTGCACCAGCAAAAAAATTTGTTTCGTTTCGTTTTGATTCGGATTTTGCATATTTAGTTTTTCGGATTCGGGTCCGCAAGAAATTGTTGCGGGATTCGGACGAAATTCGTTAGCAGTAGTCGTTTTTCGGATTCGGGTCCGCAATTGATTCGGATTCGGATGAAATTCGTTAGCGGTAGTCTGGTCGAAATTTTGTTTATTGGACGAAATTCGTTAGCAGCACAGTGACATTAGGGAGAAAAAAAAATTTTTTTTTTTTTTTACAGTCTGCAGAAGATGAAAAAAAAAAGCGTGAGAATTTTCGATCTGATGAGCATATCTATAGTCATGCAGCTGGACGGATCCCAGCACAATTGTCGGGATCCGCTTCAGCTGCGGCGTCTCAGTATACCGCGAGCAGCAGCTCGCGGTATACTGCAGCGTCTCAGTATAACACGAGCTACTGCTCGCGGTATACTGAGCCTAGGGTGACGGGAGGATGCTAGTTTGTGTCCTCCCATTACACTAAGGAGAACTATGGGGAAAAGCCTTAACCCCATAGTTCTCCTTTAAGGAATATTTGTGACTCCTGCTTAGTAAAGAAGAAACAAATTGCAGCATGACTGGAAAAGAAGCAAAATTAACTGTACCTTGATTAACAAGAGGAGAAAGCCAATACAGAGACTGTAGTAGAAAATACCATTCAAATTCACCTTTTCCTATCATTTATTTATTGAATATATGTTAGCACAAGTATGCAGACAACGATAAGGAATCACTTGATAAGTAGATCTAAAGCTAGCTACAAACTTAGCACCCGATGTATGCATAATGCCAACATGATAACTATAACATTTCTATTAAATCTTATTCAGCTATGCTGCTTTTTCCTCTTTTATGTTTTAGTGCTGTAATATGCTTCAGATCCTAAAATGAATTGCGTTTTCATTTAACGGTTATTCTCTATGCTTTAGAAATACCGGCTTTTAAAAATTCTTGCTTGCTTTAATTTTAAAGGAATCATAGCAAGTAGGTGTGAATTAATCTTGTCTGATGCACACCACAAGCTGTGTGTAGCCATAAATAATCTGTTATTACTTTTTCCTCTGGAAATTGCGTAAGTGTAAAAGTAAAACGGACAGACGGAGCTGACATGTATTTTCAGGCAAATAATAAAGCAATTGGTGTAAAACAAAAACAGAAATCTGCTGAAGTGAGTTTTCTCCTTTATCAATCTATGCTATCACTGACCAAAATTGCTTATGGAAAGTAAGCTTAAAGAAGAAATCTGCTAAGCACTACTTAAATGCTAAGATGGTAGCATAAATTAATCTCTTTCACTTTTAGAAAAAAAGCACTGTGTTCTAGTGGTTTATATTGACCATATGTCATAGGGAACGTATAGTTGTTTAATATAAATATTCTTTTAATATTTATTATGCTCATGAATAGAGAAAAAAAAAGTTTGTCTTTGTTTCTTCTGGTAAATATGAAATTGTATGACTATTATGTATTCCTATATCCAGCCAGTAGGTGGAGCCTTAGACTTAGTTTCATATCTCCGGTTTTTCTCTACCTCCGGTTGTAAACAGCCTGTTATTTTCAGAGCTCTTTAGCTCAAGGTGAAATTGAGCTAAAGAGCTCGTACACACACATTTCACCTCCCTCCATACAGCTCTGTCTGAGGTTTTAATCATAGATATTGTCCCTGAAAGAACATAAATACTGCTGTGCTCTCTCTTTTGAAAATCCTTAGCTAGGAATGCTTTACCATGTACTAATGTTTATTTGTAACACAAAGAGAGAATTGACAGCTGGAGAGAGAATTGACCCAGTTTTCTCTTTTTCAAGCAGGTAATAGTATCTTTCTGTGAAATCATAAATGCAAGCGATTCAGTAAAACCTATGAATTTAGGCTTTGCTTAAAGAGACCCTGCCACCACCTTTTATCTTGGCAAGTAAATGCAGGCAGGCAACCACTGTATTAAGTGGATACTTACAGAAGCTCCACCTGTTTCAGCAATTTGAAACTCCAAAGGTAAGTTATTAGTGCCACAATCCTCTAGGAGATTGAAACTACTAAGGGTGTTTGATTATGAGACCTCTGGGCAGCCTGCAGTACTCCCCGACCACTACCCACAGTCATCACAGCATTTGTGATGCAAGTACAAAAAAATATACTTTTAATGATGATGTATTTATAAGCTTCATGTTAGACTGAATAAAATATTTGCTTTTAGTAACAAGATCTTTCTCCAATTAAGTTCCCAATGTATAAGGCTATATTTGCTATTCTACATCTAGCATATGTGTAGTTCAGTAGGTATTCTGTAGGCATTCTGATGGCCATAGGTGTTATGAACATGTCATATAACTTTTTTTTTTTAATATATCCAAGAGGTGTTGTCTTAGGGAACTATAAAAATGTTTCCATTATATCTTCTTTAACCTGTTTGTGTATTTAGACAGTTATGTTATTGCAATATTCTGAATGTTTTTATGCTCTAACATTTATGTTCATAATATGGGTGTAGCTACATATGGTGGGACCTTACTGCAAAATCGTTATAACATGATGTTTTTGAATGACATGTTTCCATGCTGTCTAAAGCAAATCTAACATAGTACCAAGTAACATAGAAATCAGATAGCATCAGGTACCAACTTAACCAAACTATCTCGGAAATGCGTGAATCCTACTTTTTAGTTGCACCTACTGTATGACCCACCTGGCAGATGTATAAAATCGGCTACCAGATTGGTTTTCAGCCCGATTTCAAAAGCAAATGTTCTCTTGGCCTAATTGATAAGGAAACGCTGCGTTCACTTTGAATACCCAATCATGTGTGAGGGAAATTTAAAAAACGTAGAAAATCAAACATGGTGATCTTCTCTATGAAGTCTTCAAGAGATCAAAGACGACTGTAAAAGATTCAGTTCAGCTGCATTCACCCAGAACTAAAATATCAGTTTTTGCTGAATGAGGCCTTAGAATTGCCCCCACCATTCAGACTGTATTTTATAGAAAATTAGAATTTTTGCAGATAAAATGGATCAGAAAGTTGATGAGAAAGGATTTCTAGCATGCCCTTTGAGCTCTAATCCAGTGGAATAATATTTGCCGTGTTTTCCTTATAACGACTAGACATTCCATTCTCTGGAGATTGTTACTATAAGGCAGCAATATGACAGAACATATATTATATATGAAGATTAACTGTATACATCTTTGCAAAATGTTAACCTGACTTCACAATGTAAATTAGCTTTAGAATGCTCTAGATACATGCTAAAATACAGGCTAGTTGCTTCACAACCAAAAGGCTTTCAGGTCTGGCTGTCATGTAGTGTAAACCAGATGTTTAATATCCCGCAATATCGCATGCTATGGAACCTCTGATCACTTTTATCAACCTGTTTTATGAAGTGATTCATAGAGAATGCTTCATAACCCAAATTTCTCGAGAAGGAATCAAAATGAAATGTTACAAGTTGACGTGCAGTACACATTGACACCGAAAACAATAAGTGTTTGATCCAAATTCATTTGAACATGTGGAAATGGAACACTAAGAAAAGTTGGATACCTGCGTTATGCAGCCATGATGCTAGCAATTATATGATTTCCTCACATTCAAAGAAGCAATCTGCCTCTTCAAAGGATAGAATATTAAGGCATTTTGTCAGACATGTGCTAATAATTTGTTGGCAAAAGCAATCACTGTTACAAAGAAGTGCTGTAAATTGCTTTTTTTGCGGTGCTTACAGTTATGTTGTGAACTGGTTACAAGTAAAATGTCTACTTTGTTAATCATTTCTTTCAACACCAGAGTTTATGGAGCTGGCTTATAAGGAATATTAAAGACAATTGTATTCTTTGTATTCTTCTTTTTTCTACCTTTTATCTGTGTTATCTGCAGAATCTTCCAATGGCAAAATATTTATTTTTTAGGAATGTTGCACAGACCGACAGTGCAACATAGGTGACTTATGTATCAAAAGTTAAAGTGGAGGGGGCGTGGCCTGGACATGGTGCCGAGCAGTAGCTAAAGCCTAGAGCTCTGCAGACCAGTTAAAGTGGACATCATAGTACATAGTTACATAGTTAGTCAGGTTATAAAACATACACAAGTTCATTGAGTTCAAACAATAGAGAAAAAAATAAACCATATCCAGGACACAGTTACCAACAGGGAAAACCCTTCTGGTCTAATAAGGCAATTAGATATTCCCTGGATCAACAATCTCTGGTGGTATTACTTATAAAGTTTAATATTCAGCTATATTCTTTACATGCAGGAATACATCCAGGTGTTTTTAAAACAATTACCTGATCTGTCTAGAACTAGTTCCTGAGGTTGCCTATTCATCATTTTCCACTGCTCTTACTGTGAAGAAGCCTTTACGTATGCAAAGATGAAACCTAATTATCTTCAGATGCAAAGAGTGTCCCCTTCTCCTCTGTAATGACCTTAAATGTAATAACTTTGCACCAAGTTCACTATATGGACCATTTATGTATTTTTACATGTTGATCATATTCACCTTAGTTGCCCCTTCTCAAGGGAGAACAGATTTAGTTCAGATAATCTTTCCTCATAGCTGAGCTCCTCCATGCCTCTTATGAGTTTAGTCGCCCTTCTCGGCACTTTCTCCAGTGCCACAACATCCTTTTTGTGAACTGGTGCCCAAAACTGAACTGCATATTCCAGATGAGGTCTTACTAATGCTTTGTACAGGTGCAGGATGATGTCTGTCTCTGGAGTCTAGACCCCTTTTCATACAAGAAAGTATTTTGTCTGCTTTGGAAACTGCGGCTTGATATTGCATGCTATAATTAGGTCTATGACTTACCATAACACCCAGATCCTTCTTGAATATTAATTACCCCAGTTGTACTCCCCCTAGAGTATATGGTGTATGCATGGATTATGTGCCCAAGTGCCTAATCTTATTTTCATAGTTGCTCAACTTAAATAGTGCATTCAGGTCTGCTTGTAAGTTTGAGACTGTATTCTACTACACAGCTTGATGTCATCTACAAACATAGAAATGGTACTTTCAATCCCAACTCTATATCATTTAAAAAATAGATTAAAAAGTGAGGTTCCCAACACTTTGCAAAGTCAGTGTTCACTTTGAATACCTGATCATGCACAGGGGGAATTTTCAACAATCCAATTTTCACTTGCACCTGGTGGGCCATTGAAGTAAACACAGCTTCATCCTATTCAGAAGGCTAAGTGAACATTCAATTCACAAAGTGAAGTGTCTATTTCATTTTTAAATCAACTTCACTGACTAAAGGCTCAATTCTGAAAGCTTAACACAAGAGTCCTAATGTGTTTAACATTGTGAAATGGGTTTCAAGGGTTCCGATTTCACTTGCCTCATGCTCGTCGTGAGTTAGTGGCTCAGAATTTACTGAAGCTAAAAGAAGACAAACATTTAACATTGTCAAAAGAGGGTAAGCACTTGTGGCCGAAACATTTTTGTCAGTAGAGGTTTCTTTTGTATCCATTGGTTGACTTAACAAACTCTAAGGCTAAAAATGCATTTTTATTATTTGCAATGCATTAAAATAAGTTATTAGTATAGGCTACCATTAGACATGGCATGATCACTTCCTAATCTGGTATCAGCAGTAAGACTGGACAACTGTGGAATGTCTATTGGCACTCTGTGTCCTCAGCAGATGCTGTGTGACCAGGTGATCATCATCGAAAATCAAATTATAATTTTTTTAAATGCATTTTTCTGCATGATTTACCTTGATCACATGTGCCAAAGCCAGTTCCAGGGTTGACTGATCAAGGTTTAAAATTAGGGATAAGCTTTGGCTTCAGGTTAACCATGAATTCGACTGGAACCTAACTCGTTTGCAGTTCAGTGAACGGCAAAACAAACTGGCCATATTCGGCCAGTTTGCCCACTCAAACTCCTGACTGATGTTTGTAAACAAACATCAGCTGGTGTTCAGTCACTTTGCAGTCACCTTGCAGTGGTAGAACTACAATCACTAAATCACAGATCCCTAATTGGCTTCTGTTTGTAAACAAACCAGATGTGGATCCTGGGTAATGCCATTGACCAAATATGGTCATGACAATGGATAAGTGAATTGGCCTCGACTGGATTAGTGGGTCATTCATCAAATTAACTATAAATTCCATAAAACTTTAAACTTCATGGATTTCAATGGGGTTCAAGCTGAACCCCATTGAAATCCATAAGGCTGTGAATTTCAGGCCATTTGCAAGGCTAATGGGCAAGGGGTAGTGAAACAAAGGGCATAAGGAGCTGAGAACAGCCATGAGGACATGTACCAAAAAGAAAAGTAAATTTCAGCAGGGAGAGGGTCCTCCTTTTTTTGCAAGTCCACAAAAATACTTCAAAACCACAACCCCGATTTTTTGCATTGAATATTGGTAAAGGGGGGAGGTGGCCTCGTCATGGGGGTGTGGCCTCGTCATGATGGCGGAAGGTAGCATGTAACGAGCTGCCGTGGCTGGGTTGAGCTCCCTACCTGACGAACGGATGTGAGGTGGCCGAGTGACTGTGTACTGCACCAGGTGTGAAGGACTGTGATTCCGCGGTGCAGACGAAGCCCTGGGACCGACGAAATCCCGCCGACGGAGATAGCGAGAGCCGCCAGCCAGCGGGACACATAGAGCACTGAAGACAGAGAGAAGCGAGCGAGCTTCCCGGAAGGTGCGCATGCGCCAGAGGAGAACGGAGGAGATGAGGAGAAAGGAGGCTCTGGTGCCCCAGGTGAGGAAGATAAAACTACCTCCCTGGA
>NW_017306530.1:0-25882 GCF_000935625.1 Nanorana parkeri
TTCAGGCTCTGGCTTCTGCTGTGCTGTATCTTTAGTTAACCCATAGTGCTTTGGGGTTCTCCTTAAAGTCCATCACTGTGACCATTTATCTATGGGATGTTCGCACTTTTTAAGATCTTCATGATTCATTTTTTTACAAAGTGCTACATGTGATATAGATAAAAACTACAGCATGGCAAAATGAATTACTCACTGTGTATCTGTGCTGCTAAAATAGTTGATGAAACATTCATTATATTTATAGTACTGATGGGAGCCTGGAAGACAACCATATATCTTCAGGCACATTCTTTAGAGCATGAAATAACTCTCTATAGAGTCATTCTCTGATATTTATTTTATATCTGCTTAATTAATGTAACAGAATGCGATCTAATTGTGGTATCCAAGCATGATTAGGAACATATGGCTTGTATAAAAGCTTCTGACCATCTTCTTTGGAAAAAATGGTTGTTTTCAAATTCTCTTCATTGACAGTACAAATGATGATATAAGATGAAAGCAATATAAGAAAGTCCTGTTTAATTTTCTATTATTTTTTCCCTATTGTATTAAAACTGCATGTTAGTGTAATTTGTTATAGCTATATTATATGATGCTTCATTACTTTTTAAAAGCAAAAAAAAAAAAAATGAAATATAATATTGCTATTGATATTTTACAGCACTACTGATGTTTTAATAATTTATTAGAAAAATTATATATCCTGGGTTTCTCAGATTAATGGGACTTCAAATGAAGGGATGCATGAGAAGAATTACTTTATGTTCCAAAGAATAACTATTTTAAAAAGAAAACACTGGTAAGAAATAAAGAAAATATTAGAACACATTTTAACCACTTGAAGACCAGGTGTTTACACCCCCTTCCTGTCCAGGCCATTTTTCAGTATTCAGCGCTGCAGTACTTTGATTGACATTTATTCCGTCATGCAACGCTGTACTAAAATAAATGTTTTACCCTTTTTTGGGACAGATAGAGCTTTGTTTTGGTGGTATTTAATCACCACTGCGGTTTTTATTTGTTACTCTTATAAAGAAAAAAATACAGATAAAAAAAAAAAAACTGTTTTCCTTCAATTATGTTAATGAAACATTGCAAATAAATAATCTTTCTTCATACATTTAGGCCAAAATGTGTTCTGCTACATTTCTTTGGTAAAAAATATCCAAATAAGTGTAAATTAATTAGAATGTCTTACAGTTATAGAGTCTACAGAACAATGGTATATATACCATATAAATTGGAAATGTATCAACCCTGGTGCCCTGACTGCCTATCACATTTCTTGAGACCCTAAAATACCAGTACAGTAGAAACACCCACAAAATGACCCTATTTTGTAAAGCAGACACCTAAAGGTATTTGATAAGATGCATGGGGGTGTTTTAAAGATGTCATTTTTTGGCACAAGTTATCAAAAAATAAAGATTTTTTTTTTTTTTACACGAAGTTGTCAGTTAGTAGGATATTTCCTATACATAGCACAGGCATATTTAGATTTATACCCCAAAACACATTCTGCTACTCCTTCCGAGTATGGGGATACCACACGTGAGACTTTGTCACACCCTAGCCGCATAGAGGGGCCAAACATCCAAGAAGCAGCATGAAGGTTTCAAGGGGCATAAATAATCATCTGATTCCCTGACTACCTGTTAGAATGTTGGAGGCCCTGGAGTGCCAGGACAATAGAAACGCCCACAAAATTACCCCATTTTGGCAAGCAGGCACCCCAGGGTATTTATTAAGTGGCATGGTGAGTGTTTTGAAGATTTAATTTTTTTCCTCAAGTTTTTGAACAATGAAGAAAGAAAATGGAAATGTATTTTTTGCACACAAAGTTGTAAGTTAATAAGATATTTCTTAAACACAGTATGGGCATACTCCGAATTACACCCCAAAACATATTCTGCTACTCCTTCCGTGTATGGGGACACCACACATGTGGGACTTTTTCACAGTCTAGCCGCAGAGAGAGGAGTGTAAATACCATAGAGCACCATGAAGCTTTCAAAGTGCTCCATGGTATTTGGTATTTTTGTTTTAGAAACAGCACTGTCCAATGGACAGTGCAGGCACAGTTGCCGGGTCATGATCGCGCTGGGAGTGTGCCTGAGCGGGGGGCAGGACGTCTAAAGACGCCCGCTCAGATTCTAGGAATGTCCTGGCCGGCCGTTTTTCTACAACGGCCGGCCCAGAGGCAGTTAATATGCAAAAAGTTTCAGACACCATCGTATTTATTTATTCTTTGTCCATTTTATGCATGGAAGCCTGAATTTGGCTTGCTGAATATATATATATAGTGACATTTTTATGTGTGCATTTTTTCAACCTGAGACAAAAAGAAAAAGTAGAATATTAAGGAATGATTTCTATTATCGTTTTAATATCCTAAAATGTTGATTTGGGAAATAAAAAGCTAATGAAAGTCTCCATCCTTTAGATGTTCTTACAGTGTCTGGTTATCAGGCTGATTAAGTTGTTTTTGTTTTTTTCATTCCCACCAGACAAACTCTCTACATGGAGTGTGTAGGTTCCTTCATGTACTGGTGCCATCCAAGAAGTGTATATGTTGTGAATGGTTGTTCCCTCTGGAAATTTTATTTTTCAACAATTCGTTTTCCTTTTGTGCTTTTATATTGTACATCTGTTTATATTCACAGAACACAGGGGTAAGGCGTGCATAATGCAGAGCACCATTAGGAGTTAGGAGTGTGTAAGTTACGTTTGTAAGGTGTGGCGTTTAGGAGTATGTAACATACAAAGGGGAGGGATCAGGAGTGCTTAACTCATGGAGTGCAGGGGTCAGAAGTATGTAACACATAGAAATGCATAGCACAGAGTGTAGCGGTCAGGAATAGGTAATGTACAGGCCAGCGTACACTGTAGAAATCCCCTAAAATCCCCCAGTACAGAGCTCTCTCCCCCAATTTACCCAAGTACAGAATGCATCCCCAAATATCCCTCAGGTCACCCCCCCCCAAAAAAACTGTGCAAATCCCCCCCCCCATGTAGTCCTCTCTCCCCAGTACAGACCATTCATCACCCCCTCCCATTACAGAACTCCCTTTCCCAGTACAGACCCCTCCTTCTCCCTAAAATAGACCTCTTCCCCCCTACAGACCTATCCACCCCAGTACAGATCTCAGCATTTAGGGTTCAAGAATACGTAGTGTTCAGACCAGTATACACAGTAGAACAGAAAATTACCCCTCCTCCCAGTGCAGCAGGTACCCCCACAAATCCTCCCTGGCACAGAGCTCTCTCACCCCCAGATTATGTCAATACAGAATGCCCCACCCAATACCCCTCAGTACAGACCTCTTTGCCCCGAATCTACCCAGGTGCAGATCTTGCCTTTCCCCAATTGAGACCTCTTCCTCTTCAGTACAGACTTCTCCCTCCCCAGTACAGACCTCTCCTCCCAGTAAGACATCCCCACCTTAGTACAGACTTCTCCCCCTCAGCACACACTTCTCCCTTCCTAGCACAGACCTCACCCCCTAAAACAGACCTCTCCCTCCTCTCCAGTACAGACCACAGACCCCCTGATATCCACTTACCCAGATACATCGGCAGGGCACGGTGAAGGGAATTTGACCACTACCATCTGCACTGCACTGGAACTGGAAAAAAAAAAGCTGGGTGGTCGCAGCGTTGGGAACTGGGGCACCATGGCCTGGTTGCCTGCACTGCATATCTGCATGGCTGGGGACAACTCCTGAGAAGCAGGGATTATGGTATCCATAAATTACAGTGAGTCCTGTTAAACAGAGCATGTATACACCATTAAACTGCTAAGGATTAAACTGAGTAAGGATTAGCAAAGTTAAAAATCTTTATTTCTACTAAATATTGATGAAAATTGGAAGATGTCTGCAAATTTTGCCATTTTGGGGAAATTCATTAAAGACAATGGGAAGGATAACTTTTTGGAGGGTTTTGGTGTTTTTAGGGGTACAGTGGGCTTTAAATGGCTCCTAAGGATTGTGGAAGCAATTTTTTGTAAAGCGTATTTCCACTTTTGCTATCAAATTTGAGAAAACCCCTCAATATTTGTTATGTGTTCCCATTCACACAGCATATCGAAAAATTATTTTTAAATGTTTTGTTACAGCCGGCAAAATGGCTGAAGCCAAGTTTTTCTGAGCACCTTCACAGTGACCTGTCCTTATAGAAAGACTAAGGGCAGAAATGTTTTTATTTCACTAATGGAGACTTATGGGGTGAGTGGAAGCTGTCACAGGTTGGCTCTATTGATTGGGAAGTCAGCGATCACATACTACTGATCACTGACTTCCCGATCCTCTCCCTTCAGAGAGCGGTGACTGTCAGTCACCACTTTCCAAAGGGATTCCCCCCTCCCCTCTCCATTTCTCCGACGCTGACTGGAGGAATAGACTTGTGAGGGAACAGGCACAGCCAGCATTACTTCTAGAGGCAGAGCCAGCTGTCAATCAGCCAGCGGGGTGGATCTCCACAGAATTGTCAGGATCCGTCCTTGCTGCGGCATGGCTCTGTGCTCTCAGTATATAGTGGGCAATAGCCCGCTATATACTGAGTTTTAGGGTCACCTGAGGACATTACAATATGTCCTCCTGTGCCCCCGAAGAGAACTATGGCCAAAAAAGGTTTGGCCGTGGTTCTCTTTTAATGTACAAAGCAGAAGCCAGGGATGTAATCCTTTTAACCCTTTGTTGGGACAGGCAGTGTTCAAAAATACCTTAGAAATTATAATGATATCAGCCAACAAAGTACACACAGAGTTGACACAAACCCCAACCAAACCTCTTCTAACATTGCAAAACAGGGGAAGCCAAGTAGAAATGTCAGCAAGCAGAAAGCTATTAAAAATGTAAGAAACATTTTTTAAATACTTGTGTTAGCATATGTTATATGAATGGAGAAATGTAACAAATATAAAATATGTGTTATACCAATTTTCCTGCAAAAGTGAAAATACACTTTAACCCCTTAAGGATAAAGGCCTTTTTTTTCATTTTTTGTTTACATGTTATAATCACATTTTATGCCTGAAAATTACTTAAAATCCCCAAACATTATATATTTTCTGAAAGCCAAGACCCTGTAGAATCAAATAGTGGCAATTGAAAATTGTTATGTGGCATGACATTAGTGCAACTTATTATCAAACCCAAATATTTAGTAAAAAATGCACTTAAGTTACATTTAGTGCCCCAAAACACAATATACAATCTTTTTTTTGCCAAATCTAAAAGATAAAGTTACAACGAGTAAATAGATACCCAACAGGCCCAGGTTAAAAATTGTGTGCATCCGTGAAACTGCAACAAAATTCAGTACCCCAAAAAGTCCATACACAACGCTTTAAAAGCCCCTACAGGTAATCAGTTTAGAGATACGTGTAAATACTGGCCCTAGAATTTTTGCTCTCACTCTGGTGTGCGCGACAATACCCAACATGTATAGCGCAATCATCGTTTTCATACGTAGGCGCACCCAACACGTGTTTATGTGACGACGCGCATGCTCGAAGGGGCGAAGGACTTAAACTTTTAGTTTTTTACATTTAATTTATTTAATCTTATTTTTAAAACTGCTTTTTTTCAACCTTACTTTAATTGCTATCACATAGGGAGGCTTACAAGCCCCCCATGTGATAGCATAATGGCAGTGACAGGTACTCTTTAAGGTGATGCTGGCGATCCAAAAGACCCCTAGTGTCACCTTTACACTCTAAATAAGCTATTGAAGTGCAGATAGCACTTCAATAGCTTATTGCTGGGCTTCAGGAGCCAAGCACTGACAGCTATGGGAGCGGAAGTGATGCAATACGCATCGCTCCCGGTCCCACAGTACGGGGATGGAATCAGCACACGGGTGTTCGCCGCTCTCCTCCCTAGCTTTCCACTGACACACGTCATAGGTCATGAAGAGGTTAAGCAGTTCAATGAGCGAATTTGAGAGTCTACGTTTATGTGAAATTTTGCCTATAGCAAAATCATTTGTTTTGTGCAGAATTACTCTGCTCATTCCTACTGCTAAACAGTTTGGAGAGAGTTAAGTTGGCTGTTGACTGCAATAGTGAATCTAGCATCAGGTGCATGCATGCTAAGTAATGTCTAAGTGTAACACTTCCGGGTATGTATTACCTTTTGCAGAGATCACAGTACTCCCCTGACAATGCCTTTATTTGCTTTTCTCACCAGACAGATCCGTCTTTGTTCAGGTATTATTTAGAGTCAGCATGTACTTCCTGCAATAAGACACTAGCTCAGAGATGACACAATCATGTAAATCCCGATGCTTGTGCAGTTTTTGGCTGTGTTTACAAAAGCCTGAAACAGATCAGCTCCCACTGTTGCCTACCCTTATGTCTTATTACAAAGTTACTATGTTGTGTTCTTATCACTGTGGGAGAGGAGACTGAGGAAATGATTCTGCCTGTCTGTAACAGACTGATGACTACATCTCAACCTAGGGAAAGTCTCATGGACTGACTCATGGACTGTGTTTTGATTGATTATACTGTTTCTGTATATTGTGTCATCTTAGCATTTATTTATGGAGACTTTTAAAATTCCTAAAAGGTAAAATATTTCTATAAACATGTATATAGGAGGAGCAGACAGACACCCCTGTGCCAATATTATTTTGGAAGAAAGAAGAATGTTTGAAAAATGTCCAACAGTGTAAAGTAGTTGGTTGAGAATGTCTGCTGGTGACTATAGATATGTGGATAGACTCAAAAATGGTCTCATATACTGTATATGGGCAACCCTAAAGCCAACAGAAAATGTAACAGAGGAAGGAGAACAGTCAACTCCCACAAACTTGGCAATACTGTCAGCACAGAGATGCATTATTTATTCTATTTTCTTTCTGTTACAAATATGTAAAACAAAGCAAAAGGATGTCTGTTTATTTCTAGTCCATTAGAACTTTGCTTTTTCAACCTACAGTCTATGGGCATAGATGAAATGGTGTGTACATGGATGCTACAGGAATGTCCCCATAGAGTATCAGTAAATGGTTCTTTTTCAAATTGGTCTTTTCAAAAAGGTCGACAGTGGCAAGCCCCAGGGCTCTGTGCTAGGCCCAATACTGTTTAGCCTGATTATAAATGATATTGGAAGAGGTGTAAATAGCCATGTTTCTATTTTTGCAGATGATACTAAAATTGGGAGGGGAAAAGACACAAACTTGCACATTATAAGATTATAGGAGGGCCTGAATAAGATATGGGAGTGGGCAACAATGTGGCAGATGAAGCTTCTGTTGGTTATGTGTTTAGATGAAGCACTGAGATCATGAGGAATGCTGAATTGAGTTTTACTTGCTTGGAAGAACATTACATGTATGTATATAGCATTTTGAAGGAAACAGAATCAGAAGCATTTTGAAGGAAACAGTATCATAGATAAGCATGCACAAAGAGACTAACTTGCACTATAGCGCCATCTGCAGCACAAAAGACATATTATAGTACAAAAGTAAATACTTTTGTATTTCTAACAGTTTAATATTGAAAAATGTAAAGTAATGCATTTTGGGGTTAAAAACAAGCATGAAGAATACACATTAATGGGAACTCCGCTAGGGAAGTCAGAAGTGATAAAAGATTTGGGGCATAGTTGACTACAGATTGAACAATAGCATGCAATGTCAGGCTGCAGCAAACAAAGCTAGAAGAGTACTGTAATGCCTTAAAAAGAGAGAGTAGAGACAAAGCAATCACGTTGCCCCTATGCATAACACTGGTTCGGCCTCATTTTGAGTATGCGGTTCAATTTTGGTCACCAATCCGCAGTAAGGATGTCCTTCAACTGGAGAGAGTCCAGAGAAGGGCAACAAAACTAATTAAGGGGCTGGAGGACCAAAGCTATGTGACAAGGTTGCAAAATGTAAACTTGTTCTCTCTAGAAGTGAGGTGCTTAAGAGGGGACATGATTTTAAAGGTGATGGTAATGTCTATAATAAATGGTTTACTGTAAACTCCCTAAAAAAGATGAGAGGCCACCACCTAAAATTGGAGGAAAAAAGATTTAACCACAAGAGGCATAGAGGCTTCTTTTCAGTTAGAGCGGTAAAAATGTGGAACTCTCTTCAGCAAACAGATATATCAGCAGAGTATTGAATCAAATTAAAAAATAATTTCGATACCTCAGAGACCATAATATACAGGGATACAGGTTCTCTTAATGACTGGAACACACAGAGACTCATATACACACACACACACACACATGCTCACAAAGGTTGAACTCGAATGACCCATATCTTTATTCAACCTCAAATACTATGTAACTATCTCTATGTATATATTGTACATAGGTGCACCCTCTTTAGATAAGATTACACATGTATTAACAAAAAGTATTAAGTCTGTAACTGCTTAAGGACAGCTCTAAACTGGATTCTTCTTCTCCAGGTTATTCATCAGTTAAGGTTGTCTGAGAATGAGAGTGCTGCATTACAAGAGCTAATGGATTGGAGACGAAAGCTTTGCGAAGATTCAGAGGACTGGCAGAAAGACTTGACAAAGACTGAGCAGGCAAATGCTGCTTCTACTCAATCCTCTTAGAAGGAATATGTACACTAGTGATGAAAAAAGATGGCACCTCCTATGATAAAGAAGGTTTTTCTCTGTCAGGGCTTTGCCTATGTGAATATCCATGCTCCAACAAAGACTGTTTAATTTATATAATATAAAAATGTTTTTAAATCAGTGTATAAATCTTTAAAAATGGAAAGCAATATATATATATATACAGTATATATATGTAAAATGACAAAATATGGAATTGTTCTCAGACGTTAGGGTGAATGTCTTGAAAGATTGTTTTTATATTATCAAAAATGTGAATCCTGTGCTACTTTGAATACAGATGAATACTGTATAATTGATGTGGTGAGTGCGCCTGTGTGTCTGTACTCTGTGCACACGAGAAGAACTACAAAAAAAGATGCTATGCACTCACTTAGCAAACAGGAGGACAGTTTTAATTAAATGTTGTTACTCTTTGAAAATTAAAATGAAATATGTAACATTGTATATATCCATTTTCACCTATAATGCATTGTGATAGAATTCCGCTCAACAATGTAAATTTAGCTTTCAACAGAATGCGGTGAAAATGCACTCAGCATTATTTTACACTATTTAAACATTCCTGGTCCTACACTTTTGGATACTCAATCTCCACTGTTCATGCTGCCTTCATTATTTTGAAAACCACTTGAATCACTACCAATGAGAATATCATGGAAATTATTGGTTTACTTAGAGACAGAGCAATGACTCTTGGACAGTATAAGTATGATGATCCAGTCTTGTAGGAACATCAAAGGTAAGAATAACTAGGCTGTGTGTTTTTGTTCCCCAACTCAAAGCACAGTTTTTTAATGTTTGGTTGAGTTTTTTTTTTAAGCACAGTACAGCTTAGCAAGATACCAACTTCTCTATTAAATAAAGAGGGCTTTGTTTGATTACTATATAATGCACAAGTAAAATTAATACATGTAAAAATTGGTGTAAATATTATCTGTATAAACGGTTCCAGGTGATGTCATCACCTGTAATATTGCCTTTCATTGGTATCATCACTTTAGTAATAATTAGAAACACCTGTGTATTTAAAAATAACATACCCATACTGTAGAAAGTAAAGACATTAGAGGTGTTCCGTGATATATTGGAGTAGTCCCATGTTGACAGAAGTTGACAAAAAGAAAAGGTTACATCATTTCCAGTGTTCATTTTGTGTATTATTTGAAAATGCAAAAAAAAAAACCACGCAAAATTTCAATCATTATCCATGTTTACTGCCAGATTTTATACCTATTCAGAAATGGTGCTGCTGTTCTTCCTTGATAATGCAGATAATAAATGCTGGTATTCAATTTTGCATTGTTATGTTTTTCCTTGCCTACCATATTCGAAGTGAAACATTTTGTTACAGTATAAAGTTTATTTCTTAGTTGCATTTTACAAATTAGTGTTAACTTCAGTAAAGTTAAATTGCTTATCATTTTTTACATATCCATATCTAAGTAACACCCAGAAGGTTATATGGTGAGGAGCGACTTAACCCCTTCATGACTGAGCTTGTTTTTGGTTTCTGTTCGTAAATGACTGACACACTTTTGACATTTTTGTTGTGTGATTCTTCCACGTCAGTAATATACTTTCTTACAAAGTGCACCCACACATATTATATATTGTTTTTTAGAGGACAGATAGGGCTATATATTTATATCACATATGTGTGTCTAACGCCTCACTTAGGACAAATACAAATTAAAAAAAGAGGAAAAAACGTAAAAAAAAACTTTTTTCCCAGTTTTGAACAAAAGGTTCAGCGAAGGGCTTCTTGCTACTTAAGTCATACTTTATAGAGGCCATTTTTCCATACACTACATAAAAAATGTCCAAGCCTGAAAAACAACTATGCAAAATGGCTTTATCTGTATCAGTGCTATACACCAGGGGTTCTGGATGTACAGTTAGTCGTGTGGAACAAAAGAATGATTTGCATGACTCCACCACTACGCTGAACAGAAAAAAAAATGTGCTTATTTTTTTGGAATATGTGTTAGAATGAGATGTGAATACCCACTGTTCTAAAAAAGGTTCTGTTGTGCTATATATTTCTATCTGAGAACCACTTAGGCATAGTTTGTTTTCTTGAGAGATGTCTGCATTTGCTTTTCACAGCGTAATTTTAGTTGCCTAATATGAAAGATAGCATAATCCCATATAAAATAGATATGTCCAGTATATCCTGAATTCCAATATATGACATGCAATGTAAGAAAAGTCTGTCACTACTGGGGTTCTCCTGAGAACAAATTGGGCCTAAAGCTCAAATGAGGAATAATTATATTTACTGGCACTACTGCAATGAGGATATAGGGTAAGGTAGGGCATTGGCCCTTACAGTATTTGCCAGATTTACAAAATTATCCTTTTCTTTTGGAAATTTACAAATAGGGAAGCTGTAGACTCAATTGCACTGGTGGATGTTGCACTCCAATAATGAATGTCCTATACATTTTATGTACAGTATACCTCTGACTGGATGCTTTCAATGACCATCTTTGGTTTAGCTCCTAACTGCTGACTGCAACTTTCATTTACTATGGCATATGTATTGCAATGCAAAGTTGATATAGCCCTGAAGCAATAGGTAAGTAGATAAAACATCTGAATATATGTGATTAACTATCTTTGTAAAATGTAAAAAACAGTAAATGAACTGCTAATGCGTTTTAACAAGCATGTTCAGCTGTGCATAATGCAAACCTGTCATGAGATATATTTGATGGCTACCATTGTTGGCCTCCTTCTGAAAATTCTAGTATTCTAGCTGTATTGCTGACACAATGGCTTTAATACTATGTACCACTGTCTTGTTATAAGTATGTAGATAAAGAAAATCCTTATGTGCGTGCTTGTTTTGGGTAATTGTCTCAAAATATTGAAGCATTAGGATTAGTATGAGAGGCAGGAATCTAGAATTTTCATAGTAAGACAACAGCAGCTGCCATGTTCCTCTCATGAAAATTCCACTACATTTATCTTTATATGTACTCGCTGTACATATAAAGATGAATGCTGCTGCTAAACCTAAAAACCTGAGCATAAGGCTGTTCACTCTTTATAAAGCTTTAAGCCCATATCCAGGCTGGACCCCACCATGCCCTTTTTATTATATTATATACATACTAGTTTCTAGGGGTCTTTGGTCTGGTTGACATGGGTTTTCTCCTATTCCTCTGGTGTTTAGCAGATCATGAATGACGCAGAGACCATTTTGCAAAATGATAAGTCTGCAAAGCACACTGCAAGACACTGGGTGAATTTTGCATTGAGAAAAGCTTTTTTATTTTTATTGGTGCAGGGGAATTACATTTTGTATTATTTTTCTGAAAGCTGGGGTCAGGCTTTAACCTGTGTTTTGCTCATACAAAAAAAAAAAAAAAACAACTGGTGCACTGTCCACCCCAACAGCAACTTATTGTAACATTCCCTTTACTCCCCTGATTATTTCCCAGTTCAACTGCTGATCAAAAATAACTAGAAGTTCCATATATTGGGAGCAGGTGACTAATTTCCCTTCCTGTACAAATGTCATAGATCCTGTAGCACTCCTTACCGGAAATCCCAAAAATGTTTATGGGTGCTTGAAATGACAGCGGATGGCGCCGCACACAGAACAACTTTGAATATAAATGTCATCAGCACACCAGCACGACAGAAACTCATAAGTCAGTGCAAATCCCTTTAATGATAGATGCTACTCGGAATATCAAGCGCTTTCGGGGCCGCGCAGGTTCCCCTTCATCAGACTCAGAATAGACATTGTATGATAGAGAACCACAACCTATATATACACATACATGCTATAACAAGAAATGAGACAAACCAACCCATCTCCCCACCCCCTGACATCATGATGACATCATATTCCTCGCCATTAACTTTTCAAATAAAGTAAACACAGAATGCAATTAGGTGCAATGAATATAAACCGCATCAATGTCATTACCAGACTGGAGTCTCACCAGACTGGAGAGATCACCCGATGATGCATACAAAGAATGGGAACATTACTGTCAGCACTCACAAACTGCTCAAATGAACTGGTGTACCGGGTAACGGCCACGGGTTGTCAAGGATACCGGGACGCTTGTCTATAGAGGGAAACCCTCAGAGCATCGTGAAGTTGTCATGCCGATGCGCCTGCGCCATATAGCCATGCTGATTGGGTCTGCAGGGTGATACGCTCCACCCCCACAAAAAAGTGTGAGACAGAATAAGATCATCATGGACACCCAGTGGGATCATATCGTCAGTGTCAACTCATCAGTGGGTAAACCCTGGCACCAGGGATTACCCATTGACGAGTGGACCCTGGTGATTACTTTATTTGAAACGTTAATGGCGGGGAATATGACGTCATCATGATGTCAGGGGGTGGGGAGATGGGTTGGTTTGTCTCATTTCTTGTTATAGCATGTATGTGTATATATAGGTTGTGGTTCTCTATCATACAATGTCTATTCTGAGTCTGATGAAGGGGAACCTGCGCGGCACCGAAAGTGCTTGATATTCCGAGTGGCATCTATCATTAAATGGATTTGCACTGACTTATGAGTTTTTGTTGTGCTGGTGTGCTGATTTTCTTTATGTACATTTGGGCTACATTTGGGAAATGAAAACAGGAGCAATTATGGTTTTGTTTCCAGTAGTGATCTGTCAAGTTTTATCTTTTATTCTCTGGGAAGATGAAACAAGAAGTCTGATTGTTCACTATAGGCAACAACTCCACTTTTGTTCTTCATTTCCTTCTTTTTTTAAGAAATGGAGTTGTTCAACTCTCACACATCTACTCCCGCGAATGGAACCTCAGAGCCATAAGGTTTCCTTCTGAGCCTTAAAGCAGAATTAAACACTCTTTTTTTTTTTTTTTTTTTTAACAAGCCATCATGTAAGCACAAACCACAAATAGCAGCCAGTGGAAATTGGGGGAAAAATGGGCAGAGGTCATAGATAGAAATATGTGTCATTGCAAGGCACTGGGAGAAGAAACAATAATGCCATTAAAGGTAAAAATACAGAAAGCACAGTAATAAATTAAGTAGAAATGTTATAAAGGTATACCTGCACTTTAATATGTTCAGAGGTTGTACTACATGCAAGCATTTGTATATGTTAAAACCTATTTGTAAGAATGTGCTAACCCATATAATTAAAAGTCTGTAGGTTTGCAGCTTTAAAATTATCTGCAAAAAGTACGTCAGACGAGGTTCAACTTGTTCAGCTCATTTAAAGAAACAACAGTCATCCACAGATTAGAAGCAGTCATATAGTTTTCCCCAGGCAGTACACATTTATTGTTTAATTTTATTAGTCCATTTAGATTGCCGCCTGGACACATTTCGCCTTAATGCTTTTACAAGAACTGCTGTTATTTATCAGAATCCACTAGTTTATTTATTGTTACATTATTCCAATCTCCTCTGAAAAAAAAGCAAAATCAATAACTTTCCTGGAAGGAGTGTATATTGTTTTTAAAAGCTCTTGATTAAAAATTATCATTTTGTAATAAATATTGATTGAGCAATTAAATGTTTGGCATTTATAAACAGTGATCTTTTTGTGAGTCTGTTACAGAAAGAATTCCCTTCAAATAACGTATGTGATATCTGCAGCTTGTAACCTTGAGCTTTATGCCGTCAAAGTGCTCTTAAATCGTTATAATGAAAGCTAAATTCCAAGCATACATCTAAATAAACAGTTGGAATACACACAGTATATGGGAGCTCTTTTACATGCCAAATTATAATTTTTTGTCCACCAAGCCTTGAGAAATAAATAAAAAACCTGCCAGGCAGCACAGCCAACTTGGTAAACGGTGCTGTGCCTGGCGGCGGTGGTGGAGGAAGAGGCTGGGGCCCAGCAGCACCAGTACCTGTCTGGTGAGGTGGAGGAGGCCAAGCAGGTCAGGGCCCAGGGGTGGTAGTGGATACCAGGTCCCAGCAGAGGGTGGAGGTTTGGGGTTGACAGGTAAGAGCAGTGCAGGAAAAGGAACCCCCGACCAGCCCACCTGAGACCCTGCAGAGCCCACCATAGAGAGTCTATAGTAGGCTCTACAGGGTCACTCTCAGGTGGCCTGTGCAGAGTCTCAGGTGGGCTATGCAGGATCTCTGGTATGTGCGGGGTCTCAGGTGGGCTGTGCGGAGTCTATGGTGGGCTGCCCGGGGCCTATGGTGTTCTGTCCAGGGTCTTTGGTATGTGCAGGGTCCCGGTGGGCTCTGCAGTATCTCAGGTAGGGGCTGTGGGGTCTATGGTGGGCTTTGTGGGGGTCTCACATGAGCTCTGCGGTGTCTATGGTGGGCTCTGCAGGGTCCCAGGTGGGCTGTGTGGGGTCTCAGGTTGGCTGTGCAGGGTATCAGGTTGGCTCTGCAGCATCTCAGGTGGGCGCTGTGAGGCCTATGGTGGGCTATGTGGGGTCCCAGCAGGTGGGCTCTGCAGGATCTCCGGTGGGGTCTGCAGGCACTCAGGTGGGCTCTGTGGGACCTACGATGGGCTCTGCAGGGTCTCAGGTGGGCTCTGCAGAGTTGCTGGTATGTGCTGGGTCTCTGGTGGGCTGTGCGAAGTCTCAGGTGGGCTGTGCGAAGTCTCAGGTGGGGTCTGCATGGTCTCAGGTGGGCTGTGTGGGGTCTATGGGGAGCTCTGCAGGGTCACTCTCAGGCGGGCTATGTGGGGTTTCAAGTTGGCTCTGCAGGGTCTCTGGTATGTGCTGGGTCTTGGGTGTGCTGTGTGAGGTGTCAGATGGGCTGTGCGAGATCTCAGGTTGGCTGTACGGGATCTCAGGTAGGCTATGCTGGGTCTATGGTGGGCTCTGCAGGGTGTCAGGTGAGCTCTTTGGGGTGTCTGGGGGGTTCTGCGGGGTCTATGGTGCGTTCTATGGGAGGCAGAGTGATCTGTTCTTTGACTCTGATGTCAGAGTTAGCAGGAGCAGGGCTGAAGAGAAGGAGACGGAGACGACACAGGCATGGGAATGTGTTCTGGAGGTAAGTACTTTTATTTGTTTTAACAAAATGTTACTGTGGAAACTTGCTTTTTCTAGTTACACCCCTGGTCATTAGATAAAAAAACATTTTCCATATTGAGTAAGAGTACCAATATTTATATGTCGGTACTAGCTGATACCGAGTACCGATACTTGCATGGAGCTGGCTTCCCATCTAATCAGGAAGCCGGGAGGTGGGTCATTACCCACTGCCCGGCTTCCTGATTGGCCGGGAAGCTGGCTCCATGCTGATTAGCATTGAACTAGCCAAACAGCATGGAGTCGGCTTCCCGGCCAATCAAGAAGCCAAGTTGCGAGTCATTACCCTCTGCCCGACTTCCCGGACAATCAGGCTCCATGTTCCCTTGTGGCACTGCCGGTCAGAGGAAATCTCCCTCTGGCCAGAAGTTCTGGTATCGGGGGTAAGTATTGGTGCATTTGGGTGAGTACAGGTACTTGTCCAAATACTCGGTGCCGTCAACGATACCAATACTAGTATAGGTATCATTGCATCCCTAACCTAGACCATAGATCCCAATATGGGAACAACCTTGCTTTCACAGATTAGATATAACAGAATAGGCTGTTACAGTTGTATGTAAACCACAGCTATTCAAACAGTTGTGGATCAAGTGAGGAAATCTGGCTTTCCAATTTATATGTGCTGTATGTTGGTGGTAGTTGTGCAACCAAAATAGGTTGTTAACATACTATAAATTTGCACCAGTTTACTTGTATTTCAATGAATTGTTCTTTATTCATGCCAGCTGGCAGAACATTAGAACAAACAGGTGTTTCCTGCAGGTGAGGAAGTTATTTATGAAACACTCTTTGTGATGCTATAAAAGAATGCTTTCAATTTCAGGAAAGAACACTCAGTCTTTACACCAACCATCTCCTATACTGTATGTACTGTTTACTAATATTTATTGTCTTGTTTTATTTATATTGAAAAGTTATCATCCTTGAGATGTTCAAGTAGGAGTAAATTGAGGTGTTTAAGCGGAAGTGGTTATACAATGAATGTCGTTGTCACAGGGTATCATAGTAGAGATTAATTATTTATGTTTATAAAAACATCAGTGTAGAAGATTCAGTTTGCTCATCTGTGTTAAAAAAAAAAATCCTATGCCTTTGCTCGAATTGACTGGTTGCAACAGATCTACAGTAAAAATCAAAGGAACTCTTAAAAAGATAAAGCTCAAGCCCTCAACTTCATACATATTGATCAGTGGCACAACAACCTGTGAGCTTCTTTTTTCACAGTACCACACTGGATGTGCACAAAAACACTTCAGAATCACAACCCCAAATTATTTAAACCAACTCTCATCTTCAAAGCCTGCAGCATATCAACCATGGTAAACGTAACAGTCAATTAGCTAGCAAATACACAAGGAAACACATGACTCTGCACCACAATGTTTTGTAGGAGTAGCCCCCCACCGAGACAAGACACTGAGACAATTACTTTTGCTCCTTGTTGCTGAAGGGCACATAGCAGACACCTAATTTTAGAGTGCTGACAATGCACAATTTCCCTCCCTCCTCCTCCTTCTCAAGGGCTCCCACTCAAAGGAGTTAAGCATCTAATTTTTAATCCATTTAGTTTAGGCCAACTGATGTATCTTTTTTCTCCTCCTCCTCAAGGACTCATAGCAGCCTTTTTTTTTACCTACTAATGCGCCCTTTTCATCTTGATCCTAATCAAAGTTGCAGAGAAGCCATTTATCTTGGGACTGGCAATACACCGCACAGCCTCCTAAGACACCACACAGGGGTAAAAAAAACCACCGGGGGGGGCGTGGCTACCAAGGGATGTGAGCAGACATGTCCTCCCTGAGCTCCGTCCATCACCGCTAAATTTTGGAGATTAGCAGCCCTTAACCAGCCTAACCATGAAGGACAAAAAAAACAAGAAGTCTGCAAAGACTCCATCTACCTCCGCCAAGGGGTCCCAGTCCGCCACATCCATCAGAGGCTTCTTTGGCCACTCGGACCGCGTGAGGGGTGAGCCGCGATGCAAGATGGCGCCGGGCACGGACAAACACACCAGGCCCGCGCTGACGTACTCACCGCCCTCGCCAAACCCGAGACCTGAGGATTCTCAGCCGAGCTCCCCGTCATCGGACTCGACGGATGCGGCCCCGGCGCCGACAGAGGATGTGTCGCTGACGCCGCCCGCGATGACACAGGGCACCGCATCACAGCCGGCATGGGAGAGGGGTGAATGGCTTACAAGCGAGGACGCAGAGGAAGGGGGCCTCAACCTACCCCCGAGCCACGGACAAACCCCACGGCATACACCCGCTCAAGGAGCAGGGGATGGAGATGATCCCCCGGCCTTAGGGGAAGTGGAGATAATAGCCGAGACAAGGGATATGTCTCAGGCACAGACACCTAGGCCGCAGCGCTCTACCAGGCCCAGGGACTCCAGTACAGGCCGCACTACACACCAGGCCACCACACGATCCATTACCAGGACATTACAGGTACTGCACATACTGCCGTCAATCAAGATTTGCTTACCCCTATGCACCCTTTACAGAAACGCAAATCTGTGAGGCCATCTAACTCACGCTCCTCCACAGATGCAGAGGAGGATGATTATACTTTGTGGCGGGAATGCATGAAACATATACCAACCAAGAAAGATTTTAGATTATTGGTGCAAGAAGTTAGAGACACCTGTAAATCAGAAATACAAGTACTACATAATGATTTCAAGCATTTGGCTCAAAGAGTAGAGGGCATAGAGGAGGAAGTGCAAAGCAATAAACTAGACATATATCAACTTCAACTAGACAATCGCGGTAGAAGGAATAATCTTCGCCTCAAAGGCTTACCGGAAGCCACAGGATCGGAGGATCTGCGGGAGGTCTTGCAAGTAATCTTTAATAATATTTTGGGGGCTCCTCTACCAATAACATAATTATTGACCGAGCTCATAGAGCCCTTCGACCTAGGGGTTCATCTATCAACCCGAGGGATGTCATATGCCGGATTCATTACTTTAGCGTAAAGGAGGAGATCCTACAGAAAGCCCGCAACATGAGATCTTTGGAGTTTGATGGAGCTCCAATACAACTGTATCCTGACCTCTCGTGGATCACGCTGCAACAACGAAGATGCCTACAACCACTGTTGACTTTACTGAGAGACAATGACATACCATATGGGTGGGGATTTCCCTTCAGCCTTACAGCGCGAAGGGATGGCAAAAGTGCCAGCCTCAGGGTGCCAGAAGATCTCTCCTCCTTTTGTTCGGAACTGTGCATCACCTGTCCCAGCCTTTAAGGCTGGGAGCCCCTGCCCAAACTTGGGCCTGAACCAGCAACCTGGCAAAGATCCACGCCAGGAAAAAAGGCTGTAAGGCTAGACGCCCCATTTGAAACCCCACTACGCAAACCTAGAGGAACTCCCAAGTATACTCCTAGACCTCAGAGCTGATGAGGATGCATATGCGATGATATGTTTACCATTTGTTTACACTGAAATATATACCCCCATTCTAGTCTGCTCAAAGAGCTCTATCTACAGGTCAAAACTTCAGTAACAGGCAGATGTTTCTTGCTACCCTTACTGAATTTTTGATCGTCCCAAATATTTTAGGTCTGCTATCTCAATACCCTTATATTACATTGCAATAGCGGATCGATGAGACGGAACTAGACGTCAGATTGTTAATCCACCACTGTAACACACCCCCCTCCCCATTTTTCCTTTCTGGAGGAATTCTTGTCGTGGGTAGTTCCTAAGTGAAACTTTTCTCCAAAGATTTTGGAAGATACTAGCAATATTTTCTTAGTTGAGTGAGGAGAAATCTATTACCCTATTACACACTGTTAGTTACTTAATATGTTCGTTTACTTATTGATTGAATATGTGTTCGCACAATTCTATTTTGGTTATTTTAACGTGTTATTGGTTGTTTTTGTCTCTATGCTCCAGTCTCATTCCATGGTCTCACGGAGGGCAGACGGCAATCTCGAATGTCTGGCTTCACCCAAGGATTGTATGAACCACTGGAGGATCCCGAGCCGAATCGCTGGTCTGTTCTTCCATTTACTCTATGCGGGGGGGAATGGAGTGGTTATATTAACAGGGCACCATCAGATCCTAATCCCCCAAACTTCAATATGGCGTCACTGAATACTTGCAAAATAATTTCCCTGAATGTTAAAGGGACTTAACTCCCAAACTAAGAGAAATTTATTATACAGGGAACTGAAATTAGCTAAAGCTGTCAGTTTTCTTACAAGAAACTCACTTTAACCCACTTAACACATTTAAATTCCTACTATCTCAGTATCCCAGAGCGTATGCGGCTTCTTCCCCAGACAAGAAGGCAGGGGTGGTCATTCTCCTAACGGGGTCCTGTTACTTTAAACCAGGGCATGTCCTTTTAGATAAACAGGGAAGGTACGTGATAATGCATGGAACCTGGAATGATGTCCCCGCTACAATTTGTAATGTGTACGCACCTAACAGCAACCAAATTCCCTTCCTTCAAAGAATCTTCTCTAAACTTAAGAGGTGGGAGTGCACTTATATGGTTTTGGGTGGAGACTTCAATTTACCATTCTCAATAGCATTTGATCACCTGAACCCCCTGGCAAGTCCCCTCCTGCGAATACGTGCGCTCAATCGAAGCGATTTCGTCGCTTACTCAGACAATACTCTCTTATGGACTCCTGGCGTTTGGTACACCCCTCGGAGAAGCGATACTCCTTCTCGCCTGTGCATGAAATGCATACTAGATTAGACTACTTTTTTGTCAATATGCCTGTAGTAAGGAACATGGTGGCAGCGGAGGTAGGAGTTATTTCATGGTCTGATCATGCTCCCATAGAATTACATCTCCAAATAGCTCCTGACCGCTTAAAGCAATGTCATTGGAGACTTAATGATGGTATCCTTGAGGAAATGTCGCGAATGTCAGTCGAAAATGAGATTAAGCCATTCTTTAATATCAACGTAGGTTCGGTGTCGTCCCACTCAACACTATGGGAGGCTCATAAAGCCACCATCAGGGGACAATGCATAGCCATAGCATCTAGACTCAAAAAAGATCGCTTACTCAAAATGGCCCAGCTAAAACAATCCATACTTATAGAAGAGCGGAATTTGGCTCTTAGACATGTCAAATCCACCCTCCGCGCTCTTATTAATCTTCGAGCTCAATTGCGCCACCTGATGATTCAGAAAACAGAGATGTCAATGTTATATCTCAAACAAAAATATTATGAGTGAGGTGACAAAGCTCACTCTATTTTAGCCCGAAAACTAAAGGTCGATATGGACAATAGAAAGATTTCAGCTATGAGAGACAATAAAGGGGTACTAGAGGGCATTTAGCGCTGTACACTTCATTACACGATCTTTCGGGAATACTATGAAGGATTGTACAATATGAAGGGACCTGCATTCCCAATGGATGATGAATCCTTAAACTCCTGAATAGCTCAATACCTTGAGTCCTGTAAATTACTGCAGCTCACAAAAGAGTCATTGACAGACTTAAATACACCGATAACATCTGAGGAAATGACTAATGTAGTGAAGGCTTTGCCTAATGGAAAATCCCCACGACCGGATGGCTTTCCATATTTGTACTACAAAACATACATAGCCACGCTACTGCCGCATTTGACAACCATGTACAATGGTTTTATGAAAGGTGACTCTATTCCCTCTTCCTTTCTACATTCATACATCGTAGTTATTCCCAAACCAGACAAAGATGATACGATTTGCGCTAACTATAGACCAATAGCCTTGGTTAACTCTGACTTTAAAATTTACACTAAAATCCTAGCTAACAGACTTGCCCGAGTACTCCCTACCCTAATACATACTGACCAAGTAGGATTTATACTCAATCGCCAAGCAGGAGATAATACCCGTCGAATAATCGATCTTTTGGACATTGTAGAGCGAACAGGGGAGGCCTCCCTCCTCATGAGTCTGGATGCTGAAAAAGCCTTTGATAGGATGGGCTGGCCTTTTCTGTTTGCATCCTTGGGAAGGATGGGTATTACGGGACCTTTTGCTAAAGCAGTTTTAGCCTTGTATTCAAAGCCATCAGCCTGTATTAAATTGCAGCACGCTACTTCGCAAGCATTCCCAATTCGCAATGGATCTAGACAGGGATGCCCTCTATCACCACTCTTATTCACCCTGTGCATGGAATCATTGGCTTCGACTATACGGAGGTCTCCAGACATTACTGGGGTATCGGTTCGGGATCACTCGTTTAAATTAGCATTGTTTGCCGATGATGTGATCTTAACACTGACCCGACCACTGATCTCACTCCCTAATTTGCATGAGGTATTAGAAAACTATTCTAGACTCTCTGGTTATAAACTTAATGTGGCAAAAACTGAAGTGCTTCCACTCAATGTCCCCCCCCGAGACCTATCTACTCTTAGGACCTCCTTTCCCTATACGTGGGTAGAGGATTCCTTAAAGTACTTAGGGATCAGGATTACACCTCGCATATCCCAAATGTACCAGACTAATTACAAACCTCTTTTTTCCTCTCTAAGAATGCTTCTACAAAAATGGACAAAACAAATGGCGGAGTCTAAAGCGCTACTACCCTTTGAGAACGGGGAGGGGGGGTGTAGTTGATGGAGGTTTTCTGTCACGTCAGATGCTCCGTTCGATGTAAATGACGAGAGGGAGACAGAGGTAACACATGAGGCATAAGTGAAGGTGCCAAGAAAAAGAGAGTGTAGTAACTCACCATGAGGTACACATGGGTGTGCCGTTATCGACGTCCGGGTCTCTGTGGTGGGGGCTTGATCCTGTGGATTCCTCTGGGTTTGATCGAAGTGTGTGCTGGCTCCGTCGGTTTGCTGGAGGGCCGCTGATGAGGTGATGATGGTGTCCGTTGGTGCCGGAGAGGTCCCGTCAGGTCCGAGGATGGAAGGGGGGCGCTGGTTGGTGTCCTTCTCTGTGAGGTGGTGATGTCGGCCGGTTTGAGCGCGCTGTTGTTCCTTCTACAAAAATGGAAGAGCCTCAAACTATCTCTAACGGGTAAGATGACGGCCATTAAAATGACTATGTTGCCCAAATTACTATATTTCTTCGAGACGTTACCAATTAAAATACCTAACTCGGACCTGACATTTTACGATTCATATGGGATAGTGGACGGCATCGTATCTCCAAAGAGGTCCTATTCGCCCCGGTAAATAGAGGTGGTCTAGTATTGCCACAGATAGCTAAATACTATTTAGAGGCTCAATTACGTACCATCCCCAACTTATGCTCTCATACCCCCCACTCGAGATGGGAAGAGATCGAAACCCTGTGGATGGTTCCCATCCATCCATCGGCTTTTTTATGGTCTAAACCGGTGCGGATAGAGAGAGGTCAGATCCTATCGACTATGTTCCGACAACTGACGCTTTGGAATAAATCTAGATATACTTATAACCTGGCAGCGGAGAAATCAACACTGACTCCTTTTCTGATGAACCCTAACATCCAATCTAGTCTGCTAAACATATGATTGAAAATGTCTCCTATAATATGCTATAGACTAATGTAATAAGATAAGCTCTCTTGGAAATGTTTTGCAATTTATTTTCTATGCAACTGACTTGTGAAATAATCTTTTGAAAATAAAGAAAATGTTATTAAAAAAAAAAGACACCACACAGTTAGTTGACTATGCACACAGCCTCCTAAGAACCCGCGCAGCCACCTGCGACCCCACACAGCCTCTCTGGTGAGACCCTGCACAGCCTCTTGAGACCCCGCACAGTTCTGGAACCTGAGAAGGAAAATAGCATGTTTTCAAAATAAGGTTAAAGGTGGTTTCAAGTACTGGGAGAACATCTTTAAACTGCTTTTAGAAATTACCCGTATAGCTGTCTGAGCCCAGGCTTTTGCCAGGGGGGAAGGAAGAAATGGTATGTTGGTATTGTAAGAATGTGGTCAGGAGGGCCTCTTTGGCTTTTTTAGGGAGAACAGGGCTTCAACAGCCATGCTGTCAAGCCAGTGACTGAGAAGCAGGATGATACACAGGACCTTGACAAAAAAGGTCCTTAAGATCTGGAAGCAGCCATGGAGAGTCTTCAGGCATGCCAAGGGTGTCCACCTACCACCCTCTTCTGGGCCAGTTTGGACTGACAAGGATCACTGGAATGCCGTCCACTTCAATCCCATGGAGGAGATGAGGAAGTATCTTCAATGGAGAGAAGGCATAGATCGAAAACTAATCCTATGTAGCTGCATATACCGCAAATGTTCTCGGATCCCTGGACCAGGAAACAAAACTATCAAGTTTGATGCTCAGTATGGATGCCAAGACATCTACTGTGCATGCAGCATCCCCAAATGGCAGCAGATCTCCTGAAATACTTTGGGGAATAGAGTCCATTCCCCCCAAATGCAACCTCTGTCGACTGAGAAAATCCACCCACCAAATGTCCACCACCCAAAAATCCACCCACCAAAAGCAGGAATGTGATGTTTGACGTTTGAAGATCAGATCTGCTTCCTGCTGCCCAGCGCGGCTTCTGGTTCCTCCTTGGTGGTTGATGTACGCATTACTGGACTTAGGGTTGCACAGATACCAAGTACAGTACTCGGTACGAGTACATGTACCGATACTTTTGAGCTCCAAGACTACACTAGATAAAAATTCAAAAATTAGGAGGCAGCTGTCATTTGTAAGGAGCACACAAAGCTCCTGGGATTTGTCCATCTCTGTTTTAATGTACGATTTTGTTTTTAGAAATATAAATAAAGTGATGCACAGATACCAGTTTTGCGAGTACTGGTACTTGCCAAGTACTTACAAGTACGAGTACTGATACATTTTTGTTTATTGTCATGTGACAGTTTTTCTAAAACAATACAGACTAATTATTTCAGGACAGTGGTGGAGCACCAGAGCCAGGTCCCAGCTGCAACCTCTGCAACCCTGGTAGTTCTCATGAAAATGCCAAGTATCTGCACTGGTACTCGAAAAGTATCTGTGCATCCCTAACTGGACTGAACCTAGACCGGTCGCAAATGGCTTTTCAAGATGTTAATTGACTGTCTCCAACACACACTGAACAAAGGCTGGCACATACGAAAACCCCCATGACTGGCCCTTCTAAGGCATCTGACCACAGTTCATAGGCCAGAAAGTGCATTGTTAGCAATTGCTTGCTTTACATGCGAACGGCAGTACAGGCCACTTCTGTCCCTAGGGCCAGTCCACAGAGCTCTGTAGTGTGTCTTTTTTTATTTTTCTGCTGCTGACAGCACTGTTGTGGTCTGTAGTGCTGTGGAGTTCTGCTGTGGTCTGCAGATTCTACCTGCACCGTAGCAGCTGTGGTTAAAGTACCAGCTATTTGGGTTCTACATGTATGAGGAAACACACCACAGAGCTTGGTGGGAGCAGCACCTCAGAGAGAAAAGCCAGCTGTAAAAGGCCCTCACACCATCTCTGTCTTATTCCTCACTTTCCACATCTTCCCCACCCCACATGACCTTCTCCTGCTGCGTGTGCTGCAACATCTACAACTTCTATTGACATGGAGTGAAGTCTCACAAGGGGTTTCAGAGGCTTTCAGGAGGGTTGAGGGAAGGCTTGCAAAATGTTCCTACACCCATCTGCATACATCTTCAGCAACATTCTTCCCAAAGCAGGTGTCTCTTCCACAGCTGCTGGAGTGGAAGACAAAATGTCCACATGCTCAGCACCTGAATTCCAGCTTGGCAAAACTGCTGATTTTGCAACTTCCCCCATTTCAGCTCATGGAATCAGCCCCCTTAAATGAGTTTAAGGCCTGTGCTGCAGCACATTGACAGGTACCCAGCCACCATTATTTGATCAAAATGCCATCCCTGTCCTCCATCTGCATGTGGAATGTAATGTGTCTGTGTGACTGAACCCTGCTGTCAGCAACAGGGTGTACGTGACCATGGAGTGCAATAAGCAAGGACAGGGACATTACTTACCCTTCAGAGCAGACTGGATCAATCTCTTGGTGGCTGGGAAGGATGCAGGATGTCGGGCATTGCTGGAGCTGGTGGTTCCACCACATGTCTTGTCTGATGGTGACAGCACAGTTACCTGTACCCCATTCTCCTCACTAGCCTTATCTTCTTCCTCCCCTCCTCCACCTCCTTCTCCCTCTACTCCTCCTCCCTTAACTCCTTTACCTCTTCCCCCTCCTCCACCTTCGCCTTCTCCTCTTTCTACTAAAGTGGGAGTGTTTTAAGGACATATTATAAAACAGTATTTGCCAGTGCATTCTATTAGGTAACAAATATATAATATGTGTGTGTATATATATATATATATA
>NW_017306530.1:26604-37066 GCF_000935625.1 Nanorana parkeri
TATATATATATATATATATAAACAATATAATTTACTGCATGTAGCAAGCACAGCTCATGAATTGCTGGGAGATGATGGACAGTAATATGTCACTTTTTTGTTGAAAAACAAAAATAAAGTCACAGCACACCTACTATTGCTGCATGGTTTTCCTATAGCTGAACAGGTAAATAAAATTAGAAGTGACCAGTATTGATCTTACTAGCTCTTTCAGTATCACTCCAATCCTACAACTATAGACCTAGCTGGATAAGCTACACACATGAGGAGTTTAACCTTCTAACACAAAGTTGAGTTTACAAAAAAATAGGAATCGTGGACACCATTGGGCAGTCAGATATGTGGACACAAGTTAACTGCCGAAAGAT
The DNA here is from genome assembly GCF_000935625.1 of Nanorana parkeri. Lineage (NCBI taxonomy): Eukaryota > Metazoa > Chordata > Amphibia > Anura > Dicroglossidae > Nanorana > Nanorana parkeri. The sequence goes on from NW_017306530.1 coordinate 26,973, forward strand.
CCTCCTTTCCAGAACCTTTTACTTTCAGATATGAGGTGGGAGAGCCAGATGACATTGTCTGCTTGCCTCATGAAAAACAATTATAGCCTAAACAACCAGTCAAGCTTTATTTTTCCTAAGATTAGCCTGCCATGGATGGCTGTGAATGTGTTCTGATGCTCATAGATATTGGATCGTCATTTCACCCAATTGGGTGAACTAAACTATGGGAGGATCATATCATATGTTTTAACTTTAATGATCTGTTTATTGGCCCGCTGTGCTTAGGGAAACAATAACTTACATCATGACCTATATAATTAATAAGGGAGGAGGACAACGGTAACAATCAAATGTGGACCCTTTACTTTGACTTGTACCAGACCCTTTTATCACTTTAAATATGTTATCTGGGCTAATTTGCTCTTAAGAGAAAAAGTGAAACAATTTTCATTAATTCTACTTTACAAGGTTACATTAATTAAGTCATAAACATTCCACTGCAAATTTCAATTTGCTCTACTTATCAAATAGAATGCTATTTCTTTATACATATGCTCAGTGTGAAAAGATGCTAAAATTCTTTGACACATTTGCATGACATTATCACTCATTGATCAAATCACAGTAATTAAATTTAATTTTTTAAAAATGCAAGATTATGAAGATAACTGACACAATTAAAATGATCTTTGAACAGTACATAATTGGTTTTATCTAAAATAAAAGTTAATATGCATGGTTTCTTACTGTCCCTGCTGTGTGGCGATGGTCTGAAGTCAAGACACAAAATATATACCATCCACAGTATCAAAAAAGGGAGCAAGATACTGCACACGTCAAATAACTCCTCCATATGATTGTATGTCATTTTTTTCATTAAAAGTATTCGTTGATTTTACATGCCACATTGCATTACATGTTTCTTGTTTTCAAGAAAAACTTGTGACAAAGATTCATGAAGGCAAAAGAAATAAAGAAATGGCAGCTGCTCCCATCAATTCAAAACTAGCAAAAAAAAGGACATTTTTAATAACTTCTCCAATTTGAAGAATTACATTTTAGTTGAGATATATATAGATATAGATATAGAAATATCTATATCTATATTTCCTGACACCAATCCATGGCAGCATACAATGGGTATGGCTCCGCCCCCAGCCCAATCACAGGACCAGTTATACTATAAATTAAAGCCCGCCTCCCAAGGCCACCATTCTTTTTTTTGTCCTCACTGCTCAAGCCGGTTATACTAAGGGTATGTTGGAGTTTTTTGCCCTCACCTTGCCAGTTTCTTCTGGCTTGCCGCACAGGTTCAGCCTCTCCTGTTGCGAAGTTCCCTTTGTTCAGATGGCTGAATACAATCTTAATAGGGCAGCCTCCCCCATAGCCTTGGAGTTGGGGTGCAGGAAATGGTCTCTTGGGTTCTCTTCATGTTCAGATGCTTCCTCCATCATGGCGGCAGGTTGAACACCTGCTTAGCCTCCTGCTCTTGGGACTCCAGAGAGGAACCGTGAATCAGCTGCATCATCAGAAGCTATGGTTGTACTGGGATGATCACATGCATGGACAAGCTGACAAGTAGGATTTACTCCATTTTCTTTCAATGAGTTTGTTTAGTAATACATGTGCTGCTATTTCCTATAGCCTTGCAGTGCTGCTTTGCTCTGGCTAAATCTATATGGCTGTTAGTGTCTAGCAGGTTCTGACAGGTTTAATCACATCATTATCTTCAGTTTCTCTGTGATAGCAAAGGTTGGATCATGTGTTCAATTACCAAATGGCATTTAACCTCCTTCCCTAAGAGACCAGCTACATTCTATAAGGTGAGGATCAGGTATGTATGAAGATAAAAATAAAAAAGAGTGTGCAAATGCATGGGCATAATGAATTGTAAATCTTTTCAGGCCTATTGCCAGCACTGTTCCTCAGAGTGCAGATGCAGGGGTTAATGGATTGTAAATCTCTCCAGCCCTTTGCCATCACTGCTTCTCAGAGTGAACTTCTGGATTATCACCAGTACTGCTCCCCAAAGACAGAGGAAGATGCTCAATTTGGGATGAAAAGTGCTCTTCAAGCTGTGATAAAGCTGCTACACATGCAAAATCCGGCTATTAGAATCCAGCTAGCGGATTGGATCACAAGGATTGTGCAACCTTTAAGCAGCGCTTGGCCTGCGATCACCTGGCAGGATGCTGTGCCAGGTTCCCCCTGCAGGGTGCAGCAGAGGATAAAGAGGCAGAAAGGTACAGGTCTGCAACCTTACACAGACGTGATATTCTTCATGAACTGTCACTAGACCAGTTGCAGTAGGGTGAAGGTGCTCTCCGCACACCTTTCAGCAATCCCGGCCAGTACGAAAGGATGGTGCTTGCAGTAACTCCACGGATGGCACCGTGCAAAACGAACAGTTGAAGAAATAGGTCACCAGCACTCAAGAGATTTAAAAATAAATAAGTCCTTTTTATTGGACCATGGTGTCACGACAATCAAATAGAGCCGACATTTCGGGGCCACGCAGGGTCCCTTTCTCAAGGCAGAAAATGTGACACCATGTCGTGACACCATGATCCAATAAAAAGGACTTATTTATTTTTAAATCTCTTGAGTGCTGGTGACCTATTTCTTCAACTGTCACTAGACCAGTCAAGCAGCTACATCAACAAGTTCCCCTCTAATACTATGGCTGTCAGCTATAGAGTTTTGCCCTGGCGCACCCATAAACCAGTAAGGGCACTTACTTGCCAGGGCAGTCCATACTTGGCGTAAGATCATAGAAGCGGACCTTTTGGCTGGCAATAAGGTCTCAGGGGAATGGTAGTTTCTGAATGACTTGACATCGGCAGGGATTTCATAGTGAGGCTGCTATGGATATGCTGCATTGTTCATCCGGGACTGCAGTTGGTACAGATCTCACCACACACACACCAATATCTAATGTCACATGGGACGGAAGAATTCACCATCCTCCTTTCTTCTTTCAAACAAACCAAGATTACTCCCTCCCTAGAAGAACAAACATTATTTTGAGGGTTCCTCTGGTTGGTTGTGTGTCCAAATGAAACACTGAGATCTTGAGGAATGCTGAATTAAGTTTGACTTGCTTAGGCCATTACATGAATGGATATAACATTGTGAAGAAAAGGGACTTCGTGTGTGTGTATCACATCCACACAGGGACCAGCATTCCACTACAGCGCCATCTACAGCTCAAAAGACATTTCAGTACATTAGTATATGCTGTTGCATTTCCAACACTTCTGACCAACTTGCTCAGTAGGTCTCGGGTTGTGGGAGCTTACAAAAGTTTGAGCATTTACTGTTCAGAGTATATGCTCATGGGTCCTGTTAAGAGTTCAAGACGGACATGGTCAGGTTTTTCTTCTCTCATTACCATCAGGTTCCTTGGTGCAAGCAAAGCTGGGTTATACAGTATGTACACATATCCAAATGGTGTCTCGTAATCTTTTCCAGGCCAAAGATATCAAGCTTTTATCCTCTAATTGTCCTAGTGGGACAACCAGGAGACTTCAGACTAGTCTTGGTTTGAACACTTTAAATGGATCATTCCAAATATTGCATATGGAATCACTATATTCATCACTTATGCCAGAAACTGACTATGGGACACTGTGCCTGGCAGATGTGTGCTCACATTCCTGCGCGACTGTCCTTCATCAAATGTCTTACTTGCCATGCTAAAGTTCCACTTTTGTTTGTTTACCTGCCCTTTGGCCTCGCCACAGTCCTAGGTCACTTTCCAAAAGCTTGCCTCCAGTCACAGGCCTTCTTAAGTGAACGAGTATTCCAACTATTGAAGTGTCATCCTGCTGGTTGTTCAGCATGCTCATACTCTAGCAGTCCATGGAACCATTTTAAGTAAGGCTCTGATCAAGTTAAAAGTGATCGCCAAGGGGGATTTGCCTCTATCCTACCCCTTGGTGTCTCCAGTTGACGGGGCAACTCCTTGGTGTCTCCATTTGACGGGGAAACTCCTTGGTGTCTCTAGTTGACGGGGCAACTCCTTGGTGTCTCTAGTTGACGGGGCAACTCCTTGGTGTCTCTGGTTGACGGGACAACTCCTTGGTGTCTCCGGTTGACGGGACAACTCCTTGGTGTCTCCGGTTGACGGGACAACTCCTTGGTGTCTCCGGTTGACGGGACAACTCCTTGGTGTCTCCAGTTGACGGGACAACTCCAATGGAGGTTAGCTCGTCTTTCAGGTCAATCTGTTCATCTTTCTGGTGCGTTTAGAAAGTAGCACTGTGTACACGAGGTCACATGCATTGTGCCTGATCAAGCAGATGGAGCCACAGATTAGTCTCTGGGTTCGCTCTTCCGTGGGATGTTTCCTTACGGATAGAATTTAGTGATGTACCTCCAGAGTTATTCTGGAGGGCGGTAACCTGGTATATGTTCCTGTCCCATTACAGGGTCTATCCAGGAGTCTAGTCCGAGGTGAAGTTGGTTCTGAATGTGGTACAAATAAATAAATCTCAGAATTACCCTCCCTGGATGTGTGATCGCTATATCCCATTGTATGCTGCCATGGATTGGTGTCAGGAAAACGGAAAATTGTATACTTATCGGTAATTTTCCTTTCCTGACGTCAATCCATGGCAGCGTACAGGACCCTCCCATGGCTTTCGCATTGAGTACTTGTTATGAGAATGGTGGCCTTGGGAGGCGGGCTTTAATTTATAGTATAACTGGTCCTGTGATTGGGCTGGGGGCGGAGCCATACCCATTGTATGCTGCCATGGATTGGCGTCAGGAAAGGAAAATTATTCTCTCTCTCACCAAATTTTTTTACTTTGTTCATTTCCACATACAATGATGTAGACAAACTGCTCATAAGTACTATAAGCAGAACAATTTTATGTTCAGTTTATGGGGTTATCTGTAAAAAATAAATCAAGGCAACTGGACTTGCTGTTTTGTTCTTGAAGATGTTTTCGATGGTCATCCGACCGGCTTTCTCAGTTCAGAATGACTTGTACAAAAATGATCTAGGAATAAATATGGCGAATGTTGCTCCAATCAACATAATCTGTTAATCCTAACCAGCATGGAGTCAGACCTCATGGAGGGAAGGTGCTGATTGCATTTGCATAATTGGAGCTAGCAGGTGTTATTATCCCACCCAGAGAGTGGTGTTAAAACAGCATTGTATGTTTTAACACCTCTCTCTGGGCAGGTTACTAACACCTGATTGATTGATTTTTTTTTACAGATATACTATGATATGGATGGATGAATGAGAACCTTCACAGAAACCTTTATGTGTATGTTTTGAAAAGGCTTTTCACATTGCAGAGGAAGTTTCCTTTAGCTTGGTGAATGTGGTAAAATGTCACTTAACAAAGAATACCCATTCACGTGCAAGGAAACTAAAACAAAACAGTTTTCTTGCACATGATTGGATGATACAAGTCAGCAGAGCTTCACCTCATTCACTAAGGTAAGGGGTAACTTCCCCTGCAAAGTACAAATTTCCCTGCAAAGTGAACAATCTGCTTGCCTTTAGTAAATCAACCCTTATGTGTCAAAAAATGAATATAATTCAAAGAACATGGTGAGAAATCTTCATCAACACTTCCCCTTGACTGTGTCATGTCAAACCTCAAAACCAAGGAAAGGCATGTAGTAAATAACCCTCAATAGTTTTGTAACATACTGAGGCTGATTCACTAAAGGAGTTGAGAATGTTCACACAATGAATTGTGTGAATATTCACTTCAATAATTCAGGCATGTGATTCATTATTTCATCTGCACATGATCAAATAATTAAAATTAATATTCTGTTTGAAGGAATAGTGGGATCTCCATTTTGGGGAATTTTGTACCTTTTCTAAAATGAATATTCCCACAATTTCAGTCAGCAAACTTGTAAAACCAAGTAACAATACTAAATGTGAGTAGCGTACATGTGTTTGTTATCCCTTTTGTCAGGAAAAACATGGAAAGCAAAAATGACTGCAAAATCTTGTAGGAGAAATTAAATAAAATTGTGAAATTGTTCTGTATCTTCTTAAATTAATTTTTTTTTTATTGTATAGTACCAAAAGAAATACAAAGTCATTTTCCGAAAAAAAGGCATAATTTTGTTTTAAAATACAAAGTGCCTGCAATTTTATTGGCAGGATACAACATACTGCAAAATGGTCTCATCATCTACGTGTGAAATAGCCCCAGTGATAAAAGGGTTAAGAGCTGATAATCTCTGGTTTTAGCCTTAAGTATCATTGCAGGACAGAAGAAAATCTAGGGCATTTTCAGACAGATAATAAGAGTTGGCACTCTGACAAAGGATATTGGAGGGCACATTGTTAAACAGGAATTTCTGAAACTCTACCCAGACAGGCTAACCCTTCACCGAATGTTCCTTTCAGCACAAACTTTGATTTTAGACAGCTTTATATTAATACCAGCATGAATGTGTTTGATAATTTTGTCCTAACAGGATAAATTATATCTGTATAAATATTCTGTGATGCAAAAATATATGACTATACACTCGCTAGATGGACAAAAATATAAATGATCTGTATAGAAAATAAATATGGTACCTTGCACAAAACCATAATTTAACCCAGGTTGGTAGTATAATTTATTTATCTTAATCTAATTTAATTTAAATTATTTAATTTAACCAACAAGTTATTGAACAGGCCACTCATGATCCACTAAACCCTAGAACATAAAACTACAGTTAAATAATTAATCTTATATAATCCCTAATATACATTAAAAATAAAAATAAATAAATAATAAGGGTGGAATAAAATGTCTTCCATGAGTGGGTATGCAACCAGGTGCATGTCATGTGCAATGTATGCGTTCCTTGAAAATGCGTTCGAGGGGGAATACAATTGTGCTAGATGTGAGCGAGTTGTCTGTTTGGAATCCCAGATTCTGGATCTAAGCAACAAACTGGCAACACTGAGGAGCATAAACAACATGGAAAAGAGTCTGGACTTAACGCACCAGGCTGTCAGCATAGATGAGGTGGTGTGTACGTGGATAGAGAACTGGCTACGGGAACGTGTCCAGAGTTGGACTAATGTCTTTATTCAACCTCAAATACTATGTAACTATGTAACTAATATTTTGGCATTGTATTTGATAAAAGTCTCCCTGCAGGGGGTACAGAAAAGTACAACTAGGACATGGTTCATGAGGTTACTGTGTCCCTACATGACCACTATTGCATCACTTATATCAGTCGTATTCCTGTAGTACATTCTGAACAGAATTAAGATGCATTCCTCTCTAATATCTGACATTTGAGGCTCTACTAAGTGTACTATGCATTATTTATTTTATTTAACTTTAACTTTTTCTTTTGTATGCAACTGTATATATAGATGTATGTTTTCCTCAAAAAAAGAGAAAGCTATAATTCAAATATTAAATAGTTGAAGACTATGAACACACATGGTTTATATGGGACAAATAAAATTAAAAGAAACATAGCTAAAAGGAATATCATGAAAGATTTATATAGATATAGATAGATAGATAGATATAGTGTAATGTAAATGGGTAAGCCGTATTAGTCCAGTAGAGAAGATGTATAAAAAAACAAAAACAAAACTGAGTATTGTAGTATGCGATGATACCTTTTCTTATTGGACTAACAAATATATATATAAAAGACAATCTTTCGAGAGTTAACCTCTCTTCTTCAGGACAGAAGCAATACCTGAAGAAGAGAGTTTAACTCTCGAAAAGCTTGTCTTTTATATATATTTGTTAGTCCAATAAGAAAGGTATCATCGCATACTACAATACTCCGTTTTGTTTTTGTTTTTATATATATATATATTATTGTAACATGGACACTCCACTGTAGTCCAGGTAAGTCAAGGAAAACACAGTTTATTGAAAGGGCAAACACAAAATAGCTTGAAACAGCAACATAAGACAGTCTTTTAGCTTCGCTCGGTAGCTTTCCACAGCTTCAAGACACTCACGCTTGCTCACCTCTCGTGAGCCCTCACTCTGCTCTCTTAGCAGTCTGTCTGACAGGTCCCTGGGGTCACCGACCTTCCTGACCTCTCCCAGCCACCCCTGGCTGTTCCGTGTGCGTCCAGCACGCACCCGAGTTTGTCTGTGTGCTCCCGGCACGCACACACACACAACTCCAACACTCTCCTGAGCACTGGGCTGGCTTTTTGATAAGGCTGCTCTCAGCCAACTGATTAGCCCAGGCTGGTCATTGGCAACACCTGGCCCCAGGACTGGAGATCTCATCCCACCCAGAGCTCTACGAAATCTCCAGATCCCAGCTGCAAATAGGAAAACCTGGAATAACCTGAAAAGCCAGGTTCTTCCTTATAACATGCTTTACCTTCTGGACCCTCTCAGCCCCTTTGGCTGAGAGTCCTGGGTACCAAGGTCGACATCCTCCACCGTGGCATTGGCTTACACTGCCACTATATAGATATAGATATAGATATAGATATAGATAGATATTTATAGATATCTCTCAGACAAATATATAAAATATTGTGTATTAATATTTTGCATTTCTTCAAGCCACGGGGTGAAGCATTAGTCTGTTTTATGTTTTTTTCCAGATTCCCAGTTTGCATCTTTGAGTATAAAAAAAACCTATTGTTTACATAAATCAATAGCTCAATTTGAAACACACACATATACATAAGTGAGTGAGTCAGTGTAGTTAGTCACTCAGAAACCTCATTTAGAAGTTTCAGTAACACAAACTAGAGCCACAAAGCAAGAAGCTCTATGCTGCTGTCCCTAAGCTATCCCATAGTCTTCTGGGAAACTGTCACGGGAGCCACGTACCTGAGGTGAGACCGAAGTAGTGGGGAGGCCTCCCTTGCACCTCGGGTCCTTGAAGTCTCTGGAGATGGGAGGGGTGCCAGGGGTGTGGAGCACCGTGCAAGCCTTAGTCCGAGATCCGAGCCGAGGTCAAGTCCACTCTGGCAACGAAGTACACAAAGGTTAATCAGAAGAATGGTCGAGGTTCCAATCTGAGTACAAAAGAGGCAAAGAAGTAGAATGGTCAAGGTACAAATCCGAGGTCAATGGCAGGCAGCAATCAGGAGTAGTCAAATAGGTTTCCAGGTCACAACAAGTTCAGACAGATCACACACTAGCACAGGAACAAGGGGGGACTGAAGATAATCCAGCAATTTGGCAGTGTCTGGGCTGGGCTTATATAGGGAAGTGATGATTGAAGTTTGAGGTCACTTCCTGTGCACCTCCTGGGCATTTTCCTGCCTTTTCAATCAGGTTGAGGTCACTTCCTGTGCGCCTCCTGGGCATTTTCCTGCCTTTTTCCATCAGGTCTTCTGTGCATGCACGGGTTGGCGCACTGACGCGTCTTTGGCTCATGCGCAGTTGGCGCGGATTTCCTCTTGCGGCAACGTGCCATTGGCGCATGCATAGAAAGCCCTGGACTCTTACAGAATCCTTTGTCATTCATTAAATATGTATTTATAAAACAAAGATTGTATACAGATAGGAAAACAGATTTAGAAATGTTGAGTTTAGAAACTAAAACTAAATTTACCCAAACACATTATAGTTTCCTCTTATAATGCAGCAGCTGTGTAGCTCTATGAAGCAGGAAACAGAGCCTGCATATACAATGAGAAAACATTAAACGTATTCATAGAATTATTTACATTAATCTGATCACTTATGTATTTATGAAAAGACTACAGATTCCCTTAAAGAGGAATGCTAAAAAGGAAGTAGACAATCTGCAAATATAATTAAATACTTCAAAATATTAATCATAAAAAAATCATGTATTAAACATTGCACAAAGTGCAGTGATATTGAAATGTCATTAGTGACTAATTCAATTAACATGTTTTATAGAACGTAATTGTGGTGCTTAAATGTGCACATACTTTTATGTGTCCGCATGTGCATCAGCAATGTTTGTGTATAATTCCCAATTTGCTTAGTTGCTAATTTGTTTACTTAAAGGAGAACTATGAGATGAGTGATTTCCACTCACCTCATAGTTCTAGCCGACCTGTGACAATGAGACTGTCACAGGTCGGCTCAGTAGATCGGGAGGTGAGCGAACACATACCGGGTTCGCTCACCTCTCGATCCTGTCACGGCTCT
>NW_017306530.1:37300-40233 GCF_000935625.1 Nanorana parkeri
GTTCGCTCACCTCTTGATCCTGTCACGGGTCTCTGCCGGGGCGGGGGGGGGGGCTGGATTCCCCTCTCCCCGCTCCGATCTGCCAGCGCTGATTGGCAGAACGGGCGGGGAGGGGGCGGGTACAGCTGGCTCTGCCTCTAGATAGGCAGAGCCAGCTGTCACTCACGCAGCTGGGTGGATCCCGACGTCCAGGTCGGGATCCGCTGCGGCGTCTCAGTATACTGCGAGCTGTAGCTCACGGTATACTGAGCTTAGGGTAACGGGAGGATGCTAGTTTGTGTCCTCCCGTTACCCTAAGGAGAACTATGGGTAAAAACACTGACCCCATAGTTCTCCTTTAACAATTTTATGTAATGTGAATTTATTGAATAATTAATAAGTACTAACTTTAATGGATTGCAAATTTTCAAAATTAAAATTAACAAAGGTGATTTTTTTCAGCCCCACTCCATTACCTTTATCAATGGTTTTTACTAAAAATGACACGTTTACCCAAGACAAACATTTTCTCCTAAACTATAACAACATTGATAAGTAGACCCCTATGTGTAAGAAAATATCTATTTAAACAGTGATAACGTTTTGTGGTTGATTTGCTATGAGTATAGAATATTTAATTTGAAAAGTGAATAGGTACTCAACCTAGTGATTATGGTGAAGTTGTGTTCACTTCAGTTATTCACCAAAAAGTGAATAAATACCTAGGTAAGGGATATACTGTATGTGAAGCTAAAATTTGGTAGCTTCACATACAGTATATCCCTTACCTAGGTATATATTCACTTTTTCTTTAATAAATCAACCCCATTGTCTTTAGTTCAGACAACTATATTTTTTGTGTACATAAACATTTTTGCTTAGTTTTTGTTAGGGTGACACCCTTTGGCAGGTGACATTGGCTTCCCTGAGGGGAGGAGTCTAACTACCAGCCGGTGTTCACCAGAGCTCCTAAAGGTGGTGATAGGCTTGACTTGAGAGCAGGAGGGCTCCAATGAGGAGACAGTTGTCAGATCCAGACAGAGTTCAAGGCAGGCAGCTAGCAGAGTGTGGTCAGATGGTCCCAGGTCAGCAACGAGTAATCAGAGGATGAACGCAGGAGACAAGAGCAAGTTGGGTCCAGACAAAAGATCAGGGCAGGCAGCAAGGGAAGAAGGGTCAGGCAGCCTGAGTCAGCAAGGAGAAAACAGCAGAAGTATGAGCTCTTTTGACAAACAGGAAGCTGGCAAAAAGACACATCACCAGCTCCTTGCAGAGCTAGTGCTTAAATATCTAGCGCTGCACGCCCAGCCTCAGAGTACACTGGAAGTCCTGGTGTGGAATCTTTTACTATTACTAGCCATACTGGCCTGTACTCTGTGAGATTCATTAGTAGCGGATCTTCTGGAAATCCTGGCTGGGATTCTCAGAGGAGAACGGCAAACCCTGATAGGTACTCTGAGCTTACCATAACAGTTTATAATGCTAAACCTGTTACTTGCATAATGCGAAAAAAGAAACAGGATAAGGTACAACACAATGTTTTCTACACCGTCCTTTAAGAGTATTATATACAGCAAAGGCAATATTGATGACAAATATGGATTGAGCATGCCAAGGGGTCATGGTAAGTTCATGTAAAAATTAATTACTTAATTAATTACTGTAGCTGGTGAAGCAGATCTTTGCTTCATTAGCTTCTTTAGTGGTCCCTAGGTGACATTAGTCCCCGCCCCAACATACACACACAAACATGCTTCGGGTGCGCCTACATGATGATGATTGCGCCCATTGCACCACACATGTTACACATCACTGAGAGTTTCAAAGCGAGGGCAATAATTCTAGTGCCATCAGTTATTGTTAACACTAAATTGATGAGTGGTGAAAGCTTTTAAAGTGTAGCCTATTGGCCAATTTTGGGTTTGTTTTTTCTTTTGCTTTTGTGTGGGTGCACACAATTTTAAAGCTTGATGTGTTTGGTGTCTATTTACCCGATGTGACCCCATCTTTTATATTTTATCAAAATGTTTTTTTAACATAATGTAGGGAAAACTTTTTTTTAAAAAAAATTTCAATACTTTTTTCATTATATAGTAAAAAATAAAAACCCCAATGGTGATTCAATACCACCAAAAGAAAGCTTTATGTGTCCCCAAAAAATGGTATAACATTAATTCCAGTACAGTGTTGCATGCCTGAATAAATGTCCGTCACAGCACCTCAGGGCTGAATACTGAAAAATGGCCTGGTCAGGAAGGGGGGTTTAACACCCTGGTCTTTAAGTGGTTAATTAAACAATTAAATAAACAAATCTCTTTTCTACAGCACTCTATTTTAGTGGCCATCGTTTCCCTTCACTCGGATATCAGTAGGCAGGCACATGAAGTCAAAGGTTCTACATGTAACCAACATCTATCACTTACAACAGATATGCTTGGCTTAGTCCATAAGCCCTGTGGCATAGTTCTTTTTTAAATCAATATGTCTATTTCAATATATCAATATATATCAATATGTCCTCAATCATACCTTATATAGTAGGAGAGTATACAACAATATCATACGAGATTCAGTAAGGTGTACTTGTTCAAGAGCCTCTCGGTAAGCGAAAAAAGTAGCAGTAGGAGATTGAGCGACAGGATGGCTCAAAATCGTAGAATAGTCTGGAAAGAGTAAATAGAATAAGAAGGTAAACATACGCCAATTTTGGGCAGATCTCTGCTTCATCAGCTTCTTTTGGGGTCCACAGGTGATATTAGGGGTCCTAGAGACCCCTAATATCTCCATAAAGAGGACCTGTCAGTGTGCCTTTGCTATTATATAGGGGGTTGTTATCCCCCTATATAATAGCAATAACAATAAGTGCAAAAAAATAAATATAAATAAAAAATAAATAAAAGTAACACATAAAAAAGTAAAATAAAATAAAAGTCACATATAAAAAAAGGGGAAAA